>NW_024080664.1:3585472-3842755 GCF_003009895.1 Hyaena hyaena | reverse complement strand
ATCCATCCACCCATCCATCCATCCATCCATCCACCCATCCACCCATCCATCCATCCATCCACCCATCCATCCACCCATCCACCCATATATCCATCCACCCATCCATCCATCCATCCACCCATCCACCCATCCATCCATCCACCCATCCATCCATCCACCCATCCATCCACACATTCACACAACACATATATCCCAAACTCTTATTATAGACAAAGCACCAAAAAATGGTATTTTTTAAATAGGAACATGTGGTAATTAAGTCAAATGTCAAAACAAAAGCAACTACTAAGGCAAAAATTATTGGCACGCTTGCTCTGAAGAAACAGACCATATGCATGGGAAATGCAGAAAATGGAGAATGAGGAGGTGACTGTTGGCCTTTATGCTCTGCAGAGACTGGGAGAGACTAGCTCTCACTTGTGGGCATTAAGGGCCCAACTCTCAGCTTGGGGATTGTAGAATCTGATTTTTTTTATAAGATGGAGTCAAAAGGGTCTGAGTCCCATTCTGAATCAGCAGCTGCTTGTCAGTCATTGATGATGAGTGTTTTCTGTAGGAGAACAGAAGAAAAATGGACACGGCAGCTAATATTTTAACTCAAACAATGTTTGTTGGTTGCATGTGCTATCTGGAGCCAAGAACCCTACTCTGAGGGCATGCAGAGTCGAGGGGGAACAAATACTAACCCTGGGTGACAAATCCCCTCTAGAGCTAATGCTGAGCAATTTGGAAGCCAACAGAGGCTGAATGCATCTGCTCTCTGCTGCCTTCATGTGTGGGGGAGCTGTCTGGATAAAAGCCACCAAGAACCCCGAAGAATCTTCAAAGCTATAGAGACCATCTAGTCCCACCCTTGAGGTCACACAGCCAGTAAGAGAGGCACCAGCCTCTTACCCCAGTGTCACAGCTGTCAGCTGGGGAGCATGGACACCGCAGCACTGACCACTTCTCCAGTGAAGCAGAAATTACACAGGCACCTTCTCAGGGGCTCACAACATTCTCTTGGCTCTTCTTTTCAGCTCGCTTCTCATTCCCTGCCCAACAGAGTCATCTCCGTGTGTGAAGCACACTCTGATCTGGCCTCCCTTGCCTAGTCCACCCAGCCCGTCTCCCAGTGTTATTAACCTCCACTTCTCCAGTGGCCACCGTGTCCCCTTACAGTCAGTATCCACAGCACCCTGGAGGAATTTCCACTGTAAACCAGGTCACAATACTTCCCGGAGCCAAATCCAGCTCGGATGCCCATTTCGCTTGGCTCCACTTGACCCGGCCCTGCCCATCTCTCCCCCGTGTTCACTCTGTTTTCTCCTGTTGGAATATGCCAAGATTATTTGTGCCTCTGGAACTTTGCATTTGTGGTTTCATCTTTCTGGATGTTTTTCTGCTTCTCCCAGATGCTTACAAGGTTGGCTACTGCTTTCCATGGGTATCTCAGCTTATCTCCTCCTTCTCTGACCTTCCAGCCTCAAATATTCACCCCCAAATGCCCCACAGTGGCTGAATCATATCATCTGGTGCTATTGCCTTTGTAGCAATTATTGCTGACTGGTTTACTTTGTTAAGGTATTTGTTTATGTGGCTTATGCCCCTTGTTTCTCTCGTTTACTTCTGTATCTCCTACAGCTCTGTATTCCCATCATATGGTATGTGCTCAGCCAATGCTTGCAAAATGTTTTAGCTAGCTAGTGTTGCTGTCACAAATGCTTAGCTCACGGTAGCACAAATCTATTCTCTTACAGTTGTATGGAAGTCAAGAATCCTAAAATCAACGGTGGGTAGGACTGCCTTTTCCCAGAGCTCTTATTCCTTGCCTTTTATCTATATTCCATGACTCATGGCCTCTTCCTCACATCACTTCTACCTCTGCTTCTGTCACATCTTCTCTGACCCTCCCACTCCTGGCTCCTTCTGATAAGAACTTCTGCGGTTATATCGAGCCCATCTAAAGAACCTCTGTCTCAAGATGATTCACTTAATCACACCCAAAAATCTCTTTTGCCAAGGAAATTCATGTTTTTGTAGGCTTCAGGAAATATGATGTGAACGTCTGTGGAATCTATCATTCTGTCTACCACACTAAGAAAAGAACAAGATTGCATGTGTGTGGTGTTTCTAAAATTTGTCCACTAATTCGTACTCCTACCTTCAAGAGATGGAGCTTGCTTCCTTTCTCTTTGATCATAGGCTACACTTGGCAACTCGTTTCCAGCATATAGAAGATGGTGGAGGGTGGGTTTATAACTTCTTGGAGACTTCTTTGAGGCTATGTCATAAAAAACATGACCACTCCCTTGTTCTCTCAGATTACCAGCTCTCAGAGAATCCAGCTGCCATGTTGTAAGGATGCTCAAATGGCTCTGTGGAGAGGCCCATGTGGTAAGAACCTGAGCCCTCTGCCAACAGCCATGTGACAGAGCCATCTTGGGAGTGGATCCTCAGCCCCAGTCAAACTCTTAGGTGATGCCAGCCCCAGATGACATGTTGACTGCAACTTTGGGAGGGCCCTGAGCCAAAAGCACCCAGGTGATCTGCTTTCAAATTCCCAGCCCATAGCAACTGTACAATTATGCATATCCCTATTATTTTAAGCCTCAGGGTTTTGGGATAATTTACTGTATATCAAGATAACTATTAAAAGCCATGTCAGAATCCCCCAGACAAAAGAAACACATTATTTTGTGCTTTGATAGTCTTTAGAACTCTCTTATCTAGTCAGGACCCCACACCACCCCAAGGGAAAGTGAATAGAGTCTGGTTCCACGCCCCACTCCTGGGATTATGGTATCTTTAGGGTTATTTCCTGAGTTACCCTGGAGTATCAGCACAGCGCACATAAGTCGGCTGAGACTCTGACTTAGAACAATCCAGGCAGGTACACTTCCAGTATCCTGCCATTCATCAATTTGGCTCTTCCTTCTCGGTGTGATCACTCTCATAACCTTCTTCCAGATTCCCCTTCTCCTGTCTCCTTTGGCTGCTGTTACTCACAAGTGTTATCTGATGTTTCCTGGCCACCGACCAACCTGTCTTCCCTCCTACTGTTTCTTTTAATTTTTTGTTTTAACAACATCCACATGCCTTGTCTCATGGTCCTCTGGATCCTGCCAGTCTTTAAGATCTTCCTAGATGACAAAAGCTGACCACCCATGAAGGCCACCTTGCTGGATTCCTGCCTGGGCTCTCTCTGCTGTCCCCTGCATGTTTGTTTCAGTCATGGTCAGATAGACCATGCTTCTGTAACATAAAAGCCCTAAATATCAGTAGGTTAAAAAGCTGTTTTTGTTTGTTTGTCCCCCTGCCCCCACTCATGCTTCATGTTCATCACTGCTTGGTTGGGGACATGGGCTTATCTATATTTCACAGAATCGGACTGAGGGAGGTTCCATCTCTATGTTTCCATGATTAGCAAAGTAGAAAAAGGGGAATGTATTGAAATCACACATTTGCTTTTAAAGCTTCTCCCTTGGAAGTCATATGCACCCCTGTGATCACCTTTCCTCTGCCAGAGTAAGTCACATGGCCACAGCTAACTTCAGAAAGGGTGGAGAAGTGAAATCCTAATATGAACCTCAAAAACCAAGAACTGGGGATATTTGGTGATTGTCAAGGATGTCTGACACATTGCTTTGGTCCTTGGCTTGCCTGGCCTGTTTCTAAGCTTTCCAGTTCTGCAGACCATCAGATAAGATTCTTTCGGTTGCAACAGACAGAACTAAGAAGAAATGAGTTTATTGGCTTATGTTGCTGAAATTTCTAGTGGTTGCTAAATCTACCTTTAGGGGAAACTAGTTCCAGATACGCAGCAATGTTGGCAGAAGCTGGTCTCCATCCCTTGATTCTGCTTTCATCGGCCCTGGTTTTATTCTCAAACAGTCTCCCGAAGATGGACATTCCAGGCTGGAAGCCGGCAGAGGTGCACTCTTTCCCAGCAGTCTCAGCCAAGTTCCTGGGCTAGAATTCAAGTTGGTTGGCTGGTTTGAACCATGTGCTGTACATCCTAAGTTAGTTCACTGGTTGGCCAGGCCTGTTTTTTTTTTAAGTTTATTTATTTTTTTATATTTTTATTTTTATTTTTTACAAATAGTTTATTGTCAGATTGGTTTCCATATAACACCCAGTGCTCATCCCCACAAGTGCCCTCCTCCATGCCCATCTTTCCCCTCCCCCCCACACCCATCAGTCCTCAGTTTGTTCTCAGCATTCAAGAGTCTCTCATGGTTTGCCTCTCTCCCTTTCCTCCACCATTTCCCCCCTTCTTCTCCCCCATGGTCCTCAGTTAAGTTCCTCCTAATCCCCCTATACGTGCAAACATATGATATTTGTCCTTCTCTGCCTGACTTATTTCGCTCAGCATAACACCCTCAAGGTCCATCCATGTTGCTACACATGGCCAGATTTCATTCTTTCTCATTGCCATGTAGTATTCCATCGTATCGATAAACCACATCTTCTTGACCATTCATCCATTGACAGACACTTAGGCTCTTTCCATGTTTTAGCTATTGTTGAGAGTGCTGCTATGAACATTGGGGTACATGTGCTCCTATGCATCAGCATTNTCCCCCCTTCTTCTCCCCCATGGTCCTCAGTTAAGTTCCTCCTAATCCCCCTATACGTGCAAACATATGATATTTGTCCTTCTCTGCCTGACTTATTTCGCTCAGCATAACACCCTCAAGGTCCATCCATGTTGCTACACATGGCTAGATGTCATTCTTTCTCATTGCCATGTAGTATTCCATCGTACAGATAAACCACACCTTCTTGATCCATTCGTCCGTTATGGACATTTAGGCTCTTTCCACGTTTTGGCTATTGTTGAGAGTGCTGCTGGGAACATTGGGGTCCATGTGCCCCTATGCATCAGCACTCCCGTGTCCCTTGGGTAAAGTCCTAGCAGTGCTATTGCTGGGTCCTAGGGGAGTTCTATTGTTAATTTTTTGAGGAAACTTCACACTGTTTTCCAGAGGGGCTGTACCAGTTTACATTCCTACCAACAGTGTAGGAGGGTGCCCATTTCTCCACATTGGCCAGGCCTGTTTTATGGCCCTTGTCCAAGAGTCAAGAGTGGGTCAGCCTTGCATGAACTACCTGGTCTAAGGATAGGGGTGAAGTGTTTCCAGAAAAGAAGTCAATGCCCTTCAACCTAAGTAGGGGGAAATGAGTGCAGGGCAATGGAAATATCCAACATCTTGCACAGATATTGCTCATGTATTTATTTTATTTCTCAGGCCACAAATAACTCATGTAGCCCCCATGTCTGCAATATCCCTTACTATCATGGCCTCCCTTCCACCAGAAGCCAGCTCTGATTTGCTCTGGGTTGCCCTTGGTGGCAGCCACAGAAGAAAAGTGGCTCCAACTCATCATATCCTGGACAGCAGTGGGGAAGCCAAGAACCTAATGGTGGTCTTTTCTTATTTAGGTTCAGACATTGCACCTTCTCAGGCCATCAGCAACCAGATTCAAATACAAGTTTGAGTCTTCTAGAAAACTAAGATTAAAAGAATACTCTTATGAAAAAACTCATGCCCCGTCTCTTCTAGCATTGTAGATGGAGACAGGATTCTACTTTGAGCCCCGGGAAAGGTATCCGGACAATCAAGACAAAGAGGTAATGCTGGCCCAGCTTTAGCCAGCTACACCTACATGGTGATGGTTATTTCTGTAAAGCTTGTGGCCCATGTGAAAAGTCTGACATAGCACGTTCTATAAAAAGAGGAAGATGAAGTATCTCCCCCAACCACAGACCTCTGAGCTGGATCCATGGCAAGAATTTAGAAACGACTTTTAAGTACATGGTTTATAAGCCCCTGGAGAGGGAAGGTGATCATTTGAAGTCAGTGGGAGTTCAGTGAGGGCCAATCACGCAAGATTAGTTTCATTTCCTTGTTTTGACAAGGAAATTGGACTCACAGAGCCGAGGCCTTCTGTAGACATAATATATCTGGATCAAAACAGCATTTTTTGGAAGTTTCTCATGATATCCCTGGGACGTATAAGCTAAGGGGATGACAGTGAACTGGTAAGGGATTAGTGGCTATGCCAAAATGGGGCTCAAATTAGTGGGCAGCCCCCAGCTTTCCACAGGACCCTGTTACTTATCCTCTAGTATGAAATATTCCCATCTATAACTTAGATGACATTGATGGCACACTGAGTATTATTATCAATAATATGAATATTTCTTTTTTTTATTTTTAAAAATGTTTTATTTATTTCTGAGAGAGAGAGAGAGAGAGAGAGAGACAGCATGAGCAGGGGAGAGTCAGAGAGAGAGGGAGATACAGAATCCGAAGCAGGCTCCAGGCTCTGAGCTGTCAGCACAGAGCCCGATGTGGGGCTCGAACCCACGAACCGCGAGATCATGACCTGAACCAAAGTCGGGCGCTCAACCGACTAAACCCCCAGGCACCCCGAATATTTCTTATTAATGGGAACAGTGACAGCAGTGGCACAATTGCCACTAACAACTCTTGAGTGTTCCCAATGTTCTAGGCATGGTGCCTGAGGCATCACATGGATTATATTATTAATGCCCCAGAATCCAGTAAACTAGCAACTATGATTTTCCCATTTTACCGAGGAAACAAAGGCTGTCACTGCGAGGAAAGTAATTTGGGAAAAAGCAATTTAGCCCATCTGACCCCAAGCAGTTTATATCCTGGTCCCTGAGATAGGTGGGGAAGGGGGTGGGAAGGATGTTTGATTTTGTTTCATTTCCAAGGGGGGGGGTCCCATCCAAGGGAGGGGGCTCAGCAGCTGGAGTCTCACTGCAGAAGTCCTGTCCTCAGCAGCCTTCGTCTGGGAGCTATCATCTTGATCCTGGGAAAAGTCTGCCTGGTTATAGGGAAGAGCGTCAACCACAGGCTAAGGGGAAGGTGGTCAGACCAGGACCTGGGAGCAAGTGTCAGCGCAACAAAGGCACTGATGCAGGCTGAGCATTCATGGGCGGCACAAGGAAATGACCCCAAATGGGGAGAAGGCACCTGGGAGCCGCTGGGTTCAGGCAGTCAGAGTAATGCCTGCCACGCCCCCATGACAGGGGACAGTGCAGTTCTTATGTTTCAATGTTTAGCGTTCTTTTTACAAGAGAGAAAACAATTACAAATACAAATTAGGTCAGTGAGTATTCATTCGTCCTTGAAAAGAAATCACAACAAAGCACACATTTTGAAAAGCTGACATACAACACATAAGTTACAAAATCCAGAAAAATGATCCTGTTTTCTGTCACTTGGGATTGTAGTTAATGTTTGTACTCACTGCCTAACCACTGCCGATAATACTTTTCCCTTACGTTTAGCTGTACATCCTTTGATCAAGTCTGTACTTGATAATAACTTTGAGTTATTATCTCTATGGAGAGACTAGATCATCAGTTTGGTCCTTCCCATGGCAGGACTGGTCAAAATAGTTTTGTGTTTTTGCTGATCTAGAAATGTTTCCTTTGGCTTCATGACCCATTATTGGTAACAGGTAATGTTAAGGAGCAAATATTGAAAACTCAGGTGAACATTTAGAATTTGGAAAAATGGCTATCAAAATTCTTTCCTGTATGATTTCAGGGCGTTTCCACACATCCAGTAGAGGGGTTGCCTCTCGATACTCTTTGTGTCTGTGATACTGGTAGCTAGTCGGTCAAAGTCCAGATGTGAGCAAGCTGGATGGACAGCCAAGGGATAGCAAGAGCATTCCCAAAGCTATTCCTTAACCAGGATGGCGAGAAATAACATAACTGTACATAGAAGTTGGACACTAACCACAGAAAGAGAGCCCATGAACACCAAACAAATCATTTTCCCAACTCAACATCTCCTTAAATGGATCCTCCAGATGCGCCTGACCCCTCCGACATGAGCAGCCGTATGGTGGAGAGGAACGATGGAACTCAGCGAAGTTAAGGGGTACAAATACAGTACTCTGCAAATTGTATAAAATGAACACCCAAAGGAACACATTGCTTGGCCCCCAGGGCTCTGAAATGGAAGATCTGTCTTCTTCAAAGTCAATACCTCTGGCTAATGGGCTGGGGGAGCTGGCTGGCACAGTATCCAGGCAGGGTGCTGACTCAAATGGCTGCATGGGGCTGACAGAAGTTGGCAGGCATATGGTGGCCAAGCCCCTGAGTGGGCAGGGTCATCTTAGAGCACACCTAAGTTCTCTGCCACCACCTAATGTGCAAGATGTCACCCCAAACCCATTTTCTTGCTTGTGGGTCACGCAGTACAAGTAGAATCTAGTCCTCGACTGGTTAAGCTTTTAGAATCTTTGAAACCATTATGCGTAGTATAATGATCTGTACATCAGCCACATAAAGATCGATACAAGATCCAGATACTGTTTTGTTCCTGTGGACCCAGGAGTGCTTGGTCCAGCTCTGGGTGACCGTGAAAGTCTTGGATTCCCATTAATGGAATCGCGACGGATTTTCAGGAAGGCTCACTCTGAGGGAAATAGAGAAGGACAAAGGATTGAGGGACACTGCTTTTTTAAATTTTCTTAATCTGCTGCGCGGTTGAGCATGTTTTCCTGCTGCAGGTGAAAAGCCAGAGAGGGAGGGAGGTGGATGATACAGGAGCGCCTGGACTAAGGGCGTGGGCAGAGCCCCAGGGACAAGCCTTCTTGCTCAGAGGGTATAGGGCTTCCTTTTAATGTTGACATTCAGAAGACGAAGGCTGCTGCAGGAACAATGCCTTATTTCCCAGGCTTACACATAGGACAGTGTGTTTCCCAGTGTTGCTGCAACCCTGTTGGAAGATACTTGAACTCTGAGCCCATTATATGTCAGTTTAATTGATTGATTGATATACCTAACTCCACAGATGGCGTTAGGTGATTATCACAACATGGATATGTGAACCAGGAAAACACAATAATACATTAGGATCGGGCACACCATGTTTGGGAGAGAAGCTCAAGATGGCAGAAGTGTAGAAAGACAGACAATTGACACGGACCCGTGGTTTTCCTCACACCAAAGCTGAGACTCACATTTGGCTCTCATGGTTCTGACAGCCAGAGCAAAATCAAAACCATGCATCTGTTATCAGATTTCAGTGTCCATGAACAGAAAACACACACATCCCTCAGGGAAGCAGATTTCTCCTGGTGTGTGTGTGTGTGTGTGTGTGATGCACACATGTGTGTGCAACACGGATGTGTGGGTTTGTGCATGCATGTGTGTGTGTGATGTGTGTGTGCATATAGAGTTGTGTGAGTTCACATGTGTGTATGTGTGTGTGCATGTGATATGGGCATTGTATGCACACATAGGTGTATGGGTGGGTGTGATATGGACACATGTGTGCATGTGTGGGTGCGTGCTGTGGGCGTGCATGTGTGTGAGTGTGTTTGCATGCATGTGCATGTGTGCATGTGTGTGACACCATCTCTCACATGGGCTTTGGAAGACATGTGATGCACAATGTCCTCAGTCGCTCAAGGCTCTTTCTTGGGTCAGCACTACATGCTGTGGAGAGTTTAACAGCAAAGTGCCACTCTGACAGAGAAGGAAGCAAAGTAATACAGACTGTACTTCACCTGGAAAGTTCTAGAACCTGTGGACTGCATGGACTCTATGTCTCTCAAACATTTCTGAGTATAAAGTTGGGTAATGGCTGCTCTGGAGCTAGATGGTTGCCTTTGAAAAGTGCACCAAACTCCTTTGTGTAATTGGCTGAGGTCAGACCCAGTTACCTCAGAGAGTTTACTAGAGGGTCACATTGCACATGTTTTTGGAAACTGAGGACCCAAACCTAAACTCTCCCTAGAAGTAAGACGAGGGGAACAAGGAACACGTTAGGAACCAGTCAATGGTTTTCCCAAAGTGCATCTCATATAGAACATTGGAGGAATTACGTTAGCTGGAAATTTTTTTTGAGGTAGGCTCCTCATCATGACCAAGTGGGGGGGAGGAATCTCAGTAATATTCCCATAGAATATCAGTTTGGATTCCACATAATTTCTCAGTGAAGCCAGCAAGAAGAAATTTCCGTGAAGCGTACGCTTAAAGGGCCCTATGTGATGACATGTTTTGCAGAACATCTTGCTGGAATGAGGATTCTAGGTTGAGACAAGTTGATATCACACTATAAACTCTGGCAATAATTAACTAGCAGGGCTGGTTCTGTGACTGAGGTTACTCCCAGGTCTTGACAATAAAACCACAGGCTTCCTTATAAGAGGAACTTGACCTGAGTTTTGCAGGCAGGAGGGTGGGCAGTCAGGGCTGCTAAAAGCCATTTCAATTATAGAGGGGGGTGGGCACAGCGGTCTTGTTTTATGCCATTTGGAATTACAGTTTGATTTGCCCAGAGACCCGACACATGCAATAGTGTTTATAGTCGGATGCCACGTTAACGCAAACCTGGGATCCACACCACTCACTCTGCAGCCCTGCTGGGTCCTTAGTGAGAGGCCCGGGCAAGTCGATGGGAGTGATAAGCATTGTTTAGTTGATTAAAAATTCTTCAAAAGGGTTAACGAGGACAGCCAGGCTCAGAGCTGCAGGAACTTTGCTGAAAACTGTTCCATCTTAACCGTCGGTCTTTATGTGAGTTTCACCCTGGTGTCTTTCAGCTGAACTAGCTGGTAGCCAATCCATGCTCAGAGGGCTCATTACCTTGTGTAGCCTTCACTCCAGAGCAGCTTGAGGAGCCTCGTTCCTTCTCCTCCCCTTCCACATTGCCTTGAAAAACAAGGAACAATCTCAGTCTTTTCAGAGAGAACAATTGCCCATGATTTTGGAAGAAAGCAAGTTTTATGCCAAATTGAGACACTCACGTGACTCTGCCTAGCACAGGGCAGCTGCTTATGCTACCAGGATTATCTGGAAGCTGGATTTGCATATCTAGCTGGCGGGGACCCCTGTAGTGTCTTCAGCTCGTTTTGAAGAGTGTTCCTACCTGCTAAGAAGTCTGAGTCCTAATCAGCCCCCCTCAGCTACCTTGGGTTGAACCAGGGCAAAGAAGTCATGGTGTGCCACAGCCCGCATGCCTGTCCTTGGGGCCCGGGGTGGGGTCATTAACTTGCCGAGCACAGAGTTCGCTCTGCTCATGGGCACCATCTCCTGTGCCAGGCCAAACTGTGACCCCCTTGCAAAGATATGTCAAGAGTCTTAACCCCAGGACCTTAGAATGTGACTTTATTTGGATATTGGGTCTTTGTAGAGGCAATCGATTTCAAATGAGGTCATTAGGCTGGGCTCCGATCCAATATGAGGCCTGATCCAATATGAGGCCTGGCATCCTCATAAAAAGGGGACTTTTGGACCCAGGAGCAGGACTCTGAGAGGAGACATAGGGAGATTGGGGGAGGCGGCTGTAAGCCGGGCACATCTGGGGCCACTGGAAGCAGGAAGGATCTTTCCCCTCCAGAGTTCACAGGGAGGGAGGCTTTCCCTATTCCTTAATTTTGGACGCCCACCCCCCCCCCCAGCCTCCCGAACTGTGAGATGATAAATTTCTGCCATTCTGAGCCACCCAGTTGGTGATGTTTTGTTTTGGCAGCCGTTGGAGATGGACACGCTGAGCAGTAATACTATCTTCCTTGTATGGAGGAGGAAACTGAGGGTGAGGACTTTTTCCAAGCTCACGTAGCTGGTGTTATGAAATGGGTTCAAGGATGACGTTATCGTCAGTTGCTTGGTGCCGTCCATGCCCTGGACAGGGATGCTGCTAGCCGATGACAGCCGCTAAGAAACCAGCAGCCTTGCCTTGGGAGGGTGGAGGAGTGATCATAGCCGTCCACGTGCCTCACACCGCTGCACAAAGTCTACTTTCTTCACCCTTTACCACTTATTCTGTGCACACACTCAGATCCTATGAACAGGCAGAATGGATGCTACAATAAATGATGAAAGCTTTTCCTGGAGATGTTGGCCCCTGACTTCAGCCAATATACAAAAAAAAAAAAAGATGCATTTAACATCCACCTTGGAGGCCTGGGCACTAGCCAGCTGACGTGCCACGCAGGAATGAGAGGAGGAGCCCCTCAGCAGAGTCACGGGACTTCAGCCCAATGGGCTCAGGAACCAGAAGGCGGCCATCTCGACAATCAGCTTTGAGTAAAAGACTGCAAGAGCGAGGGAGCTTGTCAGTATCTTTCCTGATTACAGCCCAGAAAAGTCTGGGTTCAGGGACTCAGGAAACCGATTCCAGGCAGTGGGCAGGACTCCTCGGAGGAGATCAGTGCCATACGAAGCAGCGGAGTACTCTCCAGCCCTGTACTGCATTTCCGGCCGCTTCTTGATCATGCCAACCATCTGCATAATGCGGGTGCTCTTAATCCGTATTTCAGTAATTGTAACCATAGATCACAGAAATTCATTCACGTAGCACACAAGATAAGAGATGAAGAAACTGCTTTATGCATGCAAATCAAAACCGCTTGTATCCCTGAATATAATGATGAAAAAAAAGCGAGTTTCCAGATGTGCTAGAGAGAGATTTTCAAGACGTACAGTCACTCGGTAACACACTCTGATGAATTTTTCAGAGATGAAATATGACTTTGATTAGGGAAGGGTTTTTTACCCTTTTTGATAAGTCCTGTGTGCATTGGGGGACTCATTTAGTCCTGATGTCCTATGCAAAATGAAAGGATAAAAACTTCACTTTGATTTATGATCATGGTTATTAATTTCTGATGCAGCTTTTCGGTTTGGATTATTTGGGGTGGAGGGATTTGGCAACATACATGAGAAGTCAGGGAGATTCACTGGCATAAACATCACAGCAGAGGTCTAGCCATAAATAATACAACTTCTAAAAGAAGTATTAAATCCCACATTATTAGTAGATACAGGAAGAAACTGTAAAATGTGAAAAGTAAGTTGATACAGACTAGGCTTTCTGCACAGGTTACTTCTGAAGGGAATTGCTGTACAGGGACTGGAGCACTTTTTCTGTTTCTCTTAAGAACTATGATGCCAGGGGCGCCTGGGTGGCTCAGTCGGTTAAGTGTCTGATTGTTTCTTCATTTCAGCACAGACCATGATCTTACGGTTTGTGAGTTCCAGCCCCACATTGGGCTCTGTGCTGACAATACAGAGCCTGTTTGGGATTGTCTCTCCGTCCCTCCCCTATTCATGCTTTCTCTCTCTCAAAATAAATATGGTTAAAAATAATAATAATAAAAAAAAGAAGTATGATGCCAAACCCATTTCACTAGGATGGGTGTGTCTCTCAGCTCCTAGTGGAATCAGCAAACTAAGACTATACCCGTGGTTAATTTTGCTAGTGACCAGGGGTTGATGGATTAGGTTCTAGTCCCTTCTGTAAAACATGCACAATAACGAGCTGGTTGTACCAAAATTCCACCTTTGGATGTGTGCTGAATTCATATAACCTTGAGTGTGGATGTATCAGGTGAGGCCTTGTTTGCGGCATGGGCAAATAGCCTCGGGGACCCGGGGGAGAGGGGGTCAAGCTGGCTCGCCAGGAGGGAGGTCAGATCCAGGGCACAGGGAGTGAGAGGTCCTGGGAGCCTGGTGTAGCCCAGGACAGGGCCAGCTGCCCCTCACAAGGCCTGCTCTTCTCAGGGTGGTCAGGTTGCTGTCCTTGGCCATGAGATGGGCCGGCTTGGGGTCTCAGGGAGGAGCCACGATTCCAAAGTTCCACTAGAGCCCCCAGCCTGCTCAGAGAACAGGGCTGTCTCCAGAGGTGGGCTTGGATGGCTGTCAATGGGGATGTGCTTAACACACAGAATCCAGAACCTTGAGTGAGGCCCGGGTGGGCTCAGCGTAAAGTCAAGAGGTAAGACGCCCAGCAGCAGGTGGGGGGGGCGGGGAGCAGAGAAGCTTAGGCAGGTGGCGGCGCTAGGGGGCGGGGGTGAGGGACATGAGGCAAAGAAGCCCGCGGCCTGCCTCAGGGTTTGAGGATTTGAGATTTTCTTCCAAATGCTGAGAGTTGAAGGACCTGGAGAGTGAGAGGTATGGAAGCCGGCGTCCCGTCTCCTTGGGTGTTTATGGGAATGTGAGGAGAGCACAGGGAAGCCACAGGCCCTGCAGTAGAATTGTGCTGAGCCTGGAGCCTCTGATTGGCATCCGCTCTGCCTCCTGAGTGCTCGGTGGGCTCTCCCTGCCTCGCTCTAGGGTACTGACCGGCTGCAAGACTTCTGTCCTTTGCTCCGCCAGACGGGAACCGCGGGCCTGCCTGGGATCCCTTATCCTGGGCCCATGCAACTATTTCTGTCAGGCAGAGGAACAGACCCGTTTCCTCTGAAATGCCAGTCAGGTGCCTTGGAGCCGTCCTACACGGAGACGTGAGAAGCACATACATTTAGAGGATATTTTGTTTAAGGTCTGGGGGGTGCTCAGTTTGGAATCTTTGCAGTATTTAAGATTTGTGGTGGGGTGAACTGTAGAAATAGGAGTCCATCAAATGTTTTGTTGGAAATACGGGGAATTGGGGATAACTGTGTGATGAAACAGAATTACAAGTTTCTCGAGAGGAGGCTGTTCCTCATAAGCTCTCTGATGCCATCATCGTAAAGCCCTGGGGAGAGTCTTCTGGATTATTCCTCACCTCGAGCACACACAAGACAAGCCGGACAAGCCATGAATGCATAAAGGTCAAGGGTGCCAGGAATCATCTCCAGACTAGCAAAGCTCTGAGCGTGGCTGCCCTGCTCTGGCCTCAGGTCCTTCTGGGCACAGAGTGTCCAGCTGCCTTCCAGACCACCTGCCAATAGGCTGACACTAGACTCAAAGGAGACTTCCATTTTCTTAATCCCAACACGTTGACTTGATAGGACTCTTCTCATCTCCATGTTCAAGGGTAGCTGAGGACATAAAGAGTGGCTCTTGGGTTCTCTGCCTTCTCTCTTTTCCTCAGATTCATCTAATCTCTGCTTGGACAGGCTCCTGTTGTCTCTCTGGATCCCGGTGTCTCTGCTGTCCACCTGCTTTGTCTCCACGAATGCAAAGCGATCCTGGGCCTCACTCTGGAATCGCTTCCCTCCCGAGGCTGGGTCTCAGGAAGCCTGCTCTGATGGGGACGGTGACTACCTCCCCCAAATGCCCATCCATTCTGGGACTTGAGGCTCAGCTGCAGATGAAAGGCTGGCCTTGTTAGCGCCTGTCAGAGACGTGTGCGCAGAACACCCGAAAGCAGATTCAACTTGGCACACAGGTGCTTTGTTCCTAAAGATAGTTCGAATATACAGAGTTTGGGAGATTGTGCCAAACCCACAAAATGAATCAGCGCTCTCTGATGAAATCATATGAGTTTCTTTCTCAGGAAGATGCCAGGAGGTGATGGAAACATGCAGTGAAATCGGTGGCTCTTGAGACATCTGATTTGACGATGGCGCTGCATCAAACAGCACATCGAGGACACTTGGAGATGCCTTCCCCAAGTACGGCTATTTGGCTCTCTTCTTTTACTATGATATAAATAAGACCTTCAAGTTATGACGGATCCTGCTGCATCTCAGGAATGTGAGGGATAACAATTAGAATGAGCTGTCCGTGAAGAGATGCACGTAGATGAGGTACAGCCAGAAATGAGTCAGAGGGGCAGGAAGGAATGGGTCACATGTGGGACTTAGGCAGCCTGGGGTCGTGGTGCCTGCAGAGCACTGTGAGCTCAGTTGGTCCAGATCACCCCCCATCCATCACCTGGGCTAGGACAGGTCCTGGGACCAGAGGTGGACACAGCTCAGGGGCGAGCACGGTGCTGCAGGCAAGAAGCGGGTCCGGCGTCCACCCAAAGCCATAACCAGTCTCTGGATCTGAACCTGAGTGTTTGGTCGGGTCACAGGGCAAGGGGCCAGGAGTAGAGGCTGCAAGACCAGGTTGGAGAGACGTGTGCAAAGGAAGAGGCAACAACGGGCTCAAGGGTGGACACCTCCTTCTCGGTGAAAGCATTTAACTTCACTTTAACTTGGCATTTCCCATGTCCATGTTCTGTATTTTTGTAGAAAAGGACACACCGATAGGTTGTCAAGTGCTTTGCTACAAAAATATAACTCTGTCCCATTTCTACTTTCTAACCTGCTGATTCTCTTATTAAGAAGTTCTGGCAGACAGCATCTTCTTTGCAGGCTGACAGTGGTGCTGAGTGACACTCATACCCTGTCCACCCCACCTTCTGCTTGAGATGCCCCTGTTGTCATGATGGGACAAAACTGGGATGTGGAGTTGTATGCACAGCAAGATCACCATTTTAAACAATTCCACATCTTACGTAAGCCAGTACAAGATAAAGAAGAATGCTGATAGTTAGCTTTAGGTGCCAGACCTTTTAGGTGATTTCTTTTCCTTTCCTTTTTTTTTTCTTTCTTCTTGTTTTCTTTGCCTTTGTGTTTGTTTACTGAAATTTTCCATAAATGACTTTGCCCTGCTTTTGTGGTGAAAAATGAGTCAACATTAAACCAACCCAAACCAAACCAGAGATTGTGACCTGAAATGGGTACGTGAAAGGAATTTCGGTCAGTGGATGCCAGTGGGCACCCTGTCGTGGTCCAGTCTCCTTGGAAGAATGGGGACACAAGCCTCATGACGGTGTGTCCTTGTTTCAAAGTCTCCCCCCTTTGAGTCTTGCCTCTGACACCTTCCCTTTTATGCAGGTGCCAGGAATGAGCGGTCAGACCAAAAGAAACTTCCTTTGGTAAGCAGCTGTTTTGTCCTATCGTCGCCTTATAAAATCGTAGAAACTCATGAAGTCATGGAGTATGAGATCATCTATTCCAACCGCTTGGTGTTACAAATGAGTCTGCACAGAGATATTAAACAGTGTCCTTCAGATTACAGTCCGGACTGGGAAAATGCATTTACTTTTGTTTACAGTCGGCTTCTCTACATCCATCACTTCCATGTTCATTCATTTTGCCATTTTTGTGGGAGAGACGGTGGAATATTTCATTGGGAAATAGGACGTATCCACTCATGTACAGTCATTAGGAATTAAACCACAAATGCCATTCCCCAAATTAATTTGGTTTAGACTTAAACAGGGGGAATGCCTGCCTGAGGCTTAATTTTTCACCGCAGAAGAGGTCTCACTTGCGTTCTGCACAGCCTGGGAGACCTGGCAGTTGGAGGGGGGGTACCGAGGGCCAGGGAGGGGCTGCCATTGGGGAGGCACTAGGGTCGGGGTGCCTGGGTGAGGGTCTGGGGATCTGATGGAGCATGAGCTGGGGTGAGGACCCCGTGTCAGGATTTGGGACATAGGAGCTGAGCATGAATATGAGCAGAGGAAGCGGAGCATCTGGAGAGGGTGTGTAGGGTGATGGTGAAGGTCATGGGAGAGGGGGTGCAGACATGAGTGGCAGGGAAACGTTTGCAGGGACTCCCAGCCTCCATCTGTGCGTGTCTTTGCAGGCTGCTTGCAGTGGAGGCTCATCAGCTCCTCAAATTGAAGTTTAAACAAGCTTTAATATTTTCCTCTTCTCCGTTTGTCCCCATGTCCCTGCCTCTTGGTGTCTGGTCCCTTCTTGTCTCATCTCTCTCCCGTCCTCAGGACTTTCCCCTCCTCTCATCTCTTGGGCTCTCCAAGGGCTCTTTCTTCTCCAGGTTCAAGTCACTCCCTGGGCGCCTGGGCTCTGAGGCCTCTTCTCTGTCCAGCCTCTGATTCCAGCCCTCATGTGTCACCTCAAAGTCAAGGTGCCCCAGACCTGCTGAAGTAAGCGACAAAGCGCATACCGTTGTCAGAAGCTGGGTGGTTAGAAAGGGGGGCGGAGGTCGAGGCGGGCGTGGAGGGGAGGAGCCGTGCAGAGTCCCACAGGAAGCAGGGGGACTCACGAGCGAGCGTGATCGAGCCCGGCCGACCTGGTACCTTCACTGGCCTGAGGCGAGGAGGGACAGAGAGTGACTGGAGCCTCGAGGGCGGGCGGGTGTGGCGCCTCTGAAAGGTGCACCTTGGAGCTGGTTAGGATGCCACCCCTGAGTGACTGGGAGGGCGAGAGCCACACCCCACAGGCCTCGCTGGGAAGTCTCCGAGGGAAAGGTGCTCTGAGCAGCCAGGGAAACGTTTCAGCTGCCTCCAGAGCAGTAGGGACCTTTCACTGAGGGACAGGGACGGCTTGTGGGTGGCGGCCTCACTGGGGAGGAGGAGGGAGCCGAGGGGATTATGCCTCGACCTCCCTCTCCCACTCACTCCCTTTCCCTGATCTCCAGCTGCCCCTCATTGGCCAAACCCCACCGGGGCTCACGTGGGAGCCCAGCTGGAGTGCTTAGTCTGTCAAGGCCCAGAGCAAGTGACCAGGCTTGGAGACAGGAACAAGGGAAGAAAATATCTCAGACCTGGTCCCAAAGATCCAGATGCTCAGCCTCGGTGCAGATGGGGTTTTCTTCTATGACAACCCGCGCTCTGCCCTGGCCAGCCCCAGCTCTGCGCCGGCTCCTGTTTGTTCCGCCTGCATCTTCCTGGCACCATCTCTGGGACGCTTGTTTTCAACGTCTCCAGGGCGCGTGCAAGCCCAGATCCGGGAGCTGAAATGTCCGATTCAGAAGTGGAAGAGCTGCTGTCTTTCACAGGACCGTCCCACAGCTCTACTGAAGAACCAAGGGCACAGGGCTTGTGGGACAAAGTTTCCATCCACTCGTTCACACAAGCTCATCCTGGCCTTGCTGTGTGTGGGAGGCATCTCTGTATTCACTGGTAGAAATGTTGACCTTGAGAATGGACCAGAGAATTCCCTGACAGACACACAAAGTGCCATCCAAGATTGGGGCTCCTTATCTTGGAGATATATATCCACATCTATAATGGGAAATCAAGACCGATCAAATTATTCAGAAGCTACGAGGAAGTTTAGAGCATCTAGGAGAGCTACGAAACATTCTGATCCTATTTTCCTCTAACTATATGCCAGTTTGTGGGCTCAATTCCAATTTCCCCTCCGGAAATTGCCTTTCTTATAGGTTCAGGCGAATTCGACTTCCTCTGTTTTCTCCGGATTCCTTAGAGTTCAGAAAGTCTGTGCATGGGGCTTGAGAACCACTCCTAGGCGGGCTGGTTGTCTGGGATGTGCTGTAGATGGAGTTAGGGATGAAGAGTTTGTTGGGGAAGCCGCTGTGACAGGTAAAGGGAGAGGGGGCGGGCATCAGGCTGCAGTGCAGACCCCAGTCCCTGCTCCCCACAAGGGACGGAACGCTGGAGCAAACCTGTCCAAAGAAGGAGTCCTGGGTTGGGTGGGAAGAGCCAAGCCCTTACATGGCCTTGCTGGGTCCTTGGCTGGGGGCCGCCTGACGAGGAACACGGTCTTGCCTTAAAGCTGAGGTGGACCCTGAAGGAGCCCACAGCTGGAGCTGTCGGACAAACATGCCCTTCCCAGCCGGACAGCGGGTCCCTTTTAGAAGCGTCCTCCTGGTATCACTTCTCCATGTTAGCAACCACTTCCTTTGAACCTTGATGAAATCTTTCTGCTTTGCTGGCTGCCATATTTGTTGATGAAAAGCAGAGGTTCCCAGAGGGAGGATCACACTCAGGAAGTCAAGGCACCTACATCTGGAACCAAACCTTGGCCAGGGGATCTCCTGACCCTATTTACCACTTTTATTCTTGCTGCAGCTTCCTGGTTCGGGACTGTCCATGCTGCTCTTGTTGGACAGCTGCAGGGCGCTTTCTACTGAGGACTGGAGAGTTTTGGGGGAGCTGATAAGCCCCAAGGGTTCTCCAGGACAGCGTCTTATTCCCTGAAAGCAGTGCCCTCTGCAGGCAGGAGATGGGAGTGCACCACGGGGCATGAGGCGGATGCTATTCCACCAAGAAGCTAATGAAGTGAAGAAAGCAGGCGTGCTATGCACACATGTGTCGTTTGGGTGGGTCCAGGCCAGGGTGACTGTCGCAGGATGATTAGCGTCAGGAACCATGCTCCCTGGGATTGGTGTTTATTCCATAATTTTCAACTCGGTGGATGGTCTTTCATTCCCATAGTTGGGAGAACTTTTCTGATTTTGAATTATTATGAAGCGGTATTTTCAAAACTTCACTCTAAAAATAATGGGTTTGGAATGGCTCAGAGGGAGGTTCTAAATATTTCAACACTGCCTTGCATCTCTGTTTCAACTTTTGCCTACTCAGGCTGAAATTGCTTAAGATTTATGAATCTGGTAAAAGAATGCTCTGGAGTTAAAATCTCTACAGAAAAAAAATAACTAAATATAGCATTAATTTGCACAATTGGGTAATTATACTGTGAAACACTGCAGAAGATGAAAATGATCTCATCAAAGCAATCAAGGATTTCATGACTGAAAGGGCATCGATTTTCCACAGTGATTTTCCAAAACACATGTTCTGATATGCCAAATGCCCTCTCTTTCCAGAACAATCTCAACTGTTTAGGCTGGTGACCCACGGCCCATTGTGAAACTTACAACTTATGAAAAACTTAAAGTATATGAAGCAGGAAAGAAAACATAAAGGTCTGCTTACCCTAGTTTCTTAACCACTACACCTTAGTTGTGAAGTTCAGAAAAAAGCTTCGGTTTGCTCTCTGAAAAATGACCAGATTTTATCTCCCTTCAGTGCACGTTTACTATTACTTTACCCTACCAATCTTATGCTTTTGTTTTAAAGTTTATTTATTTTGAGAGAGAGAGAGCGAGAGAGAGAACACAGTTGGGGAGGAACACTGAGGGGGAGGAGGAATCCCAAGCAGGCTCTGCACTGTCAGCACAGAGCCTGACGCAGGGCTCGAACTTACAAACCATGAGACCATGACATGAGCCAAAACCAAGAGCCAGACACTCAACCGACTGAGCTACCCACGCGCTTCCCTCCCATTGTGTCTTTGAATCCCCACTCAAAGACATAAAGGCTACACACAAGGAAACAACTCATCAGCTTATTTTAGCAGTCTAGCAGGCAGGATGGACGCCTGTGAGGGTAGATGTAGGATTTATTCCTAGAGGTGCCATTTAAATGTTGCTGTGGGGCTTAGAGGGCTCAGAGAGGGAAGCTGGAATAGGCTGAACTTTTTCGAAGTTGATTTTGGCCCAGAAGAAACAAAAAGCACATTTCTCTCCAGCATGGAAGGCACTAAATCACATGACAATTATTTGTGTCGGAATAGAATCATTTAAGATTAACTGTGTAGTATTATGTGCCTTTAGTCAGTAAAAAAGTGAGTATTTATGGAATGTTATATTACACAAGCCCAGGCTTATGTTCTTCATGTATTATTGTGAGTGTGTGTGTGTGTGTGTGTGTGTGTGTGTGTTTTGTTCTACCTATACCTATAGCCACCACTGTCTCTAGATTTTCCGCACTCTAAGAAGGAATTTGCAGAAACAGATTCCTGTGTCTGCAGAACAGTGACCACAAATAAGGTGGTATAAAATAAAAAAAAACATTTACTCTCTTTATGTTCTGGAAGCTGGAACTCAAAAATCAAGGTGTCTTTGCACGTATAGAAGGATTAGGAGGAACCTAACGAAGGACCATGGGGGAGAAAAAGGGGGGAAATAGTGGGGGAGAGGGAGGGAGGCAAACCATGAGAGACTCTTGAATGCTGAGAACAAACTGAGGACTGATGGGGGTGGGGGGAGGGGAAGGGGGTGATGGGCATGGAGGAGGGCACTTGTGGGGATGAGCACTGGGTGTTACATGGAAACCAACTTGACAATAAACTATTAAAAAAATCGAGGTGTCGATGGGGCATCTGGGTGGCTCAGTTGGTTAAGCATCTAACTTGGCCTCAGATCATGATCTTGTTGTTCGTGGGTTCGAGCCCCATGTCAGGCTCTGTGCCAGCAGCTTGGAGCCTGGAGCCTGCTTCGGATCCTGTGTGTGTGTGTCTCTCTCTGCCCCTCCCCTGCACACACACACACACACACACACTCTCTCTCTCTCTCTCTCTCTCTCTCTCTCTTTCTCTCTCTCTCTCTCTGTCTCTCAAAAAATAAACATTACAGGAACTTTTTTAAAAACTCAAGGTGTTGAAAGGCTGTGTCCCTCTGAAGGCTCAGGGAGACTCCTTCCTTGTCTCTCCTAGCTCCTGGCGGTCCCTGGTTATCCCCGGCATTCCATGGTTCATGGATGTGTCACCACTGTGCTGTCTGCCTCCATCATTGCATGGCCTCCGTCTCTGTGAGTGTGGCTCATTTGTGTCTCTGTCCAAACTTTCCCTGCTCATAAGGACACCAGTCGTAGGGTGAAGGCCCACCCCAATCCAGTATATCTTCATCTTAACTAGATTCTATCTACAGAGACCCTATTTCTAAATAGGGTCATATTCACAGGGGCCCAGGCATTAAGACCTGAACAGAGCTTTCAGGAGGGATACAGGTCACACACAGCAGAAGGACAAGCATAGAATTAAAAGATGGCTCTGTTGGGAACCTCAATAACAACTCTGGTTTTAACTCATCTGCACTCCCTGATTCACTCACGAGGCTGCTTTCCTTTACAAGGGAGTTGTGAGCCATGTTCAGGCTTGGTGGGGACAGGTGTCCTGACTGATTAGCAAGGTACCAGATGTGCTGTGGACATGGGAGGGGGGATGGAAGCATTTATCCAGCACACCTGCCAACCTGGTTCATTGTTTCTTGGCTAAAATAACCACTCATGAGTGTTATCCACCTGTATTCATGCAGTGAACGAATGTATCAACTTCCATATTCAAAATATAACTCTTCCCTTGAATCTGATTTCACCCCAGCTCCCAGCAAAGATTGATGATACCCTACAAGTCATGACTCACTTAGCCAGTGTCCCTGGGATTTCTACGGCCACATTCTGGTCACCCACCATGGAGATACCTCCATAAAAAATGCATCTTTCAAACCAAGACACATGCTTTCTGAAATTACATCATAAATCCTTGATTGGAAGGCTAAGGAATTGAAAAGTTTCATGGAAGGGAAAACAGAATTGTGTTTCTTTTATATATTACCCTATGCTCCATAGTATAAGAAACTCTAGTAAAAGAACTACTATGTCATTTATCCCCTAATTCATAGATTTCACCTCCAGTCATGCAAATATAAGATGGAGCGTGTAGGAGGGCACCTGGGTGGCTTAGTCGGTTAAGCATCCGACTTTCGCTTAGGTCATGATCTCGCGGTTCGTGGGTTCAAGCCCCGTGTCGGGCTCTGTGCTGACTGCCAGCTCAGAGCCTGGAGCCTGTTTCAGTCTGTGACTCCCTCTCTCTCTGACCCTCCCCTGCTCACACTGTCTCTCTCTCTCCTAGAAATAAATAAAACATTTAAAAAACAAAACAAGATGGAGTGTGTAGGGCATTAGGATCACTGTATTTGTCTGCACAGCCTGCTGTAACAAAGTACCACTGACTCAGGGGTCATACAATAGAAGGATATTAGTGGCCATTCTGGGGCCAGAAGTGCAAGGTCAGGCAGGCAGCCTGGATTTCTTCTGTGGCCTCTCCCCTTGGCTGTGCACTCATGGGGTCTTTGCTCTCTGCGTGTGTGTCTCCTGTGTCTCTTCCTCCTTATGAAAGACGCCAGTCTCATTACACCAGGGTCCCAGCCTTACGACTTCTTTTAACCGTAATTATCTCCTTGAAGGCCCTGTCTCCAAATAGCATCATGTCCAGAGGTACTGGGAGTTAAGGCTTCCACATAACAATTTGAGGGGCACACAGTTCAGCCCATCACAGTTTCAAAGGAACTTAGAGACACACTAGTCAGCTACCCTTTTCTAGAAGAATGTGCATTGAGCATATTAGTCAAGCTAAGCAAGTTTGTGGTAGCAGATTTAAGAATTTCCGTATCAGGGGCTTAAAAGAGCGAGTTTTCTTTCTCCTCATGTTACCTGGTCAGTGAGGGTCGGAGGGAGGGCACTCGAGGCCCAGGCTGATGGGCTCTCCCAACGCTGTGTCTGTACCTTCTGGAACGTGAGTCCCTGTGTGGCCCTGGCAAGGACAGCATGTGAACAAGTCACTCACACATGCCCCTGGAAGTGACACATGCCCTTCTGGCCACATGGTCACAGGGGCGGGAAAGTGGGGAGACATGTGCACATGTACTGAGCACAGACTCCTGAGTCTCAGGATCATGGACAGTCGAGTCCAAACCCTTGCTCTGGGTGATGACAAGCTGCATCTTATTTTCCTCTCTAATTGTGTATGTGGCGGGAGGGATTTAAAAAAAAGCGAATGAAACATAAAATGTTTCCATGTTAAACACTCCCAAAGTATTGCCGTGGTGTGTTTTATTCCATAATTTCCCCCCAACCAACACTGAATGGAAGGCTCTCTTCTCAGGTACCCAGGATATGATTGCAAGGCACAATTCCTGACTTCCAGGAACACTCAGTCTACAGTTGAAGAAGCCAATGGGGAGACAGGAACTGTCGAGATGAACGTAGAAGGCACGGTAAGTGCAGGGAAGCAGCTGACGGCTTTCCAAGGACATCTAGGTAGATGCCTAACACTTGGGAGGGGGACAGAGGAGTGTGTTCCCAGTAAAGACAACAGAGGTGTGTGTGTGTGTGTGTGTGAGTTGTGTGAGTGTCTACTGTCCTGTCACCCAATTCCACACCACCAGAGATTTCTCTAACACCAGCTGGGTGTCCTATACATCAATGCAATCTGACCCTATCTGCTCAGAGACTGCATGGATCCCAGAGGATAGGGGCTCCATCCCACAAACTGCCGAGCTTCGCACACCAACTGCAAGTCCAGGCCACCTGTGCTGTCACCAGCCACCTGTGACTCTGACCTACTAGCTACAGATTACGGGTTTCCACAGCCCCCTCCTTGGGCTCAGTTCACTTGCCAGAGCATCTCAGAGGACTCAAGAACCCCGTTTTATTCATGAGATTGCTGGTTTATTATAAAGGATATTAAAGGATACAGATCAACAGCCAGATGAAGATGCACACAGGGTGAGGCCCCCAACAAAGGCGCTTACGGCCCCATGGAGCCGGGGGCCCAGCTCGGTGGCACGTGAAAGCATTCTGGTCACCCAGCCTGGAACCTCTGTCCATCCTGACCTTTTGGGATTTTGTGGAGGCCTCATTACACAGGCCTGACTGAGCAAATCGTTGGCCTCTGATGATTAACCCAACCTCCAGATCCGCACCCCTCCTAGGAAACCAGGGGGTGGGGCTGAAAGTTCCAGCTCTCTATCCCTGGTCAGGCCCACCTGCAACCAGCCCCTCCTACAGTTAGGGGATTTTCAGCATCACCTCATCAGCATAAATTCATTCGTGGTGGAAAATGTTCGTTACGATTAACGAGACACCCATTCACCTTACGGCTCTGAACGGGTTTCAGGAACTGAGGACAAAGGACCAAATGTTATAACAAAATATGCTCCCGTTGCTCTCGTTGATCAGGAGATTCCAAGAGTTTGGGGAACTCTGAGCCAAGAACCATGAGAAGTCCAAGCTATGTATATCACAAGTCACAAGACAGTACGTGTGAGACTTGATCGAGGCTGAGGGTGTCTGCATGCACTGGTGTGAGCACCCCTGAGCCTCGCCCCGTGTGGCTGGACCCCTCCTTCTGCCCTGCACATCCATCGGCACTTGCGTGGCCATGCTGGGCTCCTGGGCTCTGCGGCTTCTGGTCAGCCAGTGGGGATTCCCGACAGAACAAGATCTGGGCTTCCTTCCCTGACTTTGACCACATCTTCTCTCAACCTGGCCCTCCAGACGGACCTTCCCCTGGGTTCCTGGCCCTGCTCACTGCTCCCTCCTCTCATTTTTCAGGCCGAGATGTGGCAACAGCAGCCAATGAATGAGGACGGTTGCCATAGGGCAGGGGGCATCCAAAAAGGTGCAGGTGACGTGGGAGGAAACCTGAAGGTGGGTGATGGGTGATCAGGGTTCCAGATCAGACACGACTTCCCTAAAGCTTCAACCATTTGATTCCAACTCTCTCTCTACCCTCCAGGCTCCTCTTTCCCTCCCTCCAATGGGCTGAGAAACACCACATTCAGGTAAATTGGGACAGAATTGTGGAATTGTGTTTTGGGTTACTTCTGGGGTTGAGAGAGATGTAGTAGTAGTCGTTTGGACTCATCTTCCTCAATTAAAAGAGCATCTGAGAAAATAGAATCATTACATGAATCCATTCTACCTTTTAACAGCTACACAGAGAATAAACCCAGTTGCTCATTTGTTCCTTCCAGCTCTAAAAACCGAATTCCTGGTTTTGGAATAGCTAATATAATTATTTAAGTAATGAGGTAAAAACACATAAACACACAAAACCCCAGCTGGCCCCAGGATTTCTCCTAAGAAACTGCCTTCCTTAAAGGTTTATGCAAGGATTACATGAGTAAAGATTGTGGAACAATGCCTGTAGAGCCAGTTTGTATTTGGTGTAGGTTATTTGGGAAGGCGGTCTTGCATGGCCAGAAGGAGGGGGGAGGGGAAGCAAGCAAGAGAGAGAAAAGTAGGGAACTGGGAAAGACTGGCCTGGAAGATAAGGCGGTAAGATGTCATGGGTTTGGGGTAACTGAGCAAGATTCTAGAAGGCCAGTGTAGGAGTCCCTGGGTGGCTCAGTCAGTTCAGTGTCTGACTTCGGCTCAGGTCATGATCTCACAGCTCGTGAGTTCGAGCCTCGCATCGGGCTCTGTGCAGACAGCTCAGAGCCTGGAGCCTGCTTCTGATTCTGTGTTTCCTTCTTTCTCTGCCCCTCCCCTGCTCTCTCCCACTCTTTCTCTCAAAAGTAAATAAACATTAAATTTTTTTTTTTAATTCCCATTTTGACTTACCAAAAAAAAAGAAAGAAAGAAAGAAGAAAAATAGAAGGCCAGTGTAACCAGTTCATCTGGACCTGGTGTGCTGAAATCATTAAATCCTGTCCTCTGTTCCTCATTTTCCTACCCAACTGATGTGACATCAGTAAAAACCATGCCACACCTCCAAATACTTTACATGAACGCTTTTCTTGATTTGTGTTGCCTGTTTGTTGATGTGTGTATGCTGTGTGCGTGTGTGTATTTATAAAGGAAGAGCTGACTCCAGCCATACAGTTTTGAGGCCGACTTTGAACTTGCCCAGGTCATGACCTTGGAAGGGTCATTGGTGATTCCTGGATCTCATGGCATCCTGTTAGGGTTCCATTTATATCCGCACCTGACTCTGTTCCTAAACTGTTAAGTTCTCAAAAACAGAGACAATGCACAATATATCTGACGCTTCGCCGAAAGCGCAGGCTGTGGGGATGGCTCTCAAGAAGACGGCTGGGATTGTGGGCTGCTGCCCGGTGGCTGGAGCGAGCGGGTAGGGGAGCTGGTGAGGTCTGCTCTGGGCTTTGGCTTCCCTAGGTTTTATTTCTCCCATCAAAGGCTGGCACTTGGCATTAATGTAATTCTCTAGAAAAGGCTAGTAAAACATTAACCTAACATTAATTGACATTAACCTAAGACATTCTACTTCACTGTTACATCGAAGACTGTTAGGATGCTTGTTATCAACCATATACAAAGTACTTGTTATATTTTAAACACCTGCCAATTAAAGAGCAAATGGAAAACTGCTTTTCCCATGATTGACTATCTTGCTTATGGTCAGGTTGCCCAGTTGCCCACCTTCTCTCTCTCGCTCTCCCTATTTTTTTTTTGCTCTTGAAAACAATTCAACTTATAAAAATAATATAGGTTCATTGCAAGGGGAGAAAATCAGAATATGGAGGCAAGCAAACAGAAAGCAGTAAAATAAAATGTGTCTGAAGTCCTGTCCCTCGTGGTATCTTTTGCCTTCATGTTTGTGAATGCACTTCCAAATTATTTTCTAGCTTGGCGTATATTTCTTTACAACAGCTCGATTTCAACAGACACACTGTTTGGTGATGTGCTCTATTCACTGGACAGTGACAGTTGGTAGAAAATCACTTTTGGTGCTTCCAGAAGATTCCATGACATGGAAGCCAGCCGATGTGGAGCCACCATCTGTTGAGACCGACTACAGTTGTTCTGTGCTAGGGCCATCTCGATTAAAATGATTCTAATAACTAACAAATTGATCCTGATAACTAATAACGAAGAAACATATCGTTAATCATGTTTTTTGACAAGGAATGCCAAGGGGAAAAAGTCTAGGCCAAAACACATGCATATTTTAACACTCTAGACATTTATTGCTAATTGTCATAAAAGTTGCACTGATGGGGCACCTGGGTGACTCAGTTAAGCGTCTGGCTTAGGTCATAATCTCATGGATCGTGGGTTTGAGCCCCCCACTGGGCTCTGCACTGACAGCACGAAGCCTGCTTTGGACTCTCTCCCTCCCTCTTTCTCTCCTCCTTCCCTACTCGTGCTCTCTCTCTGTCTCAAAGGAAATAAATAAACTTTGGGGGAAAATGTTGCACTAATTTACATTTTTGTATTGGGGTAGGAGGGGTGGGGATATGCATACTGTGTATATTCACAGTTCCTTGCTTACGGAAATTTTAAATTTTTTTCTTGTCATCATTATCCCTTTGAATTTCTTTTATATAAATTTCCTTCTTAAGAATTAAGCAGTTTTTCAATTAGTGTGTTTATATTTTTAACTTTTTAAAAAATGTTTATTTAATTTTGAGAGAGAGAGAAAGAGAGAGAGAGAGAGAGAGAGAGAGAGAGAACCTAAGCAGGAGAAGGGCAGAGAGAGAGGGAGACACAGAATCTCAAGCAGGCTCCAGACTCTGAGCCCAGAGCCCAATGTGGGGCTCGAACTCACAGACTGTGAGATCATGACCTGAGCTAAAGTCAGTCACCTAACCAACTGAGCCACCCAGGTGCCCCTGTATTTTTAACTTTTAAAAAATTCTGCATTTATTGTTCATATGCTACCTCAAAGAGGTTTTGACACAGCTTCTTTTTCAAGATTTAAAGAATAAAAATAAATTAAGAAAATAAGATCAAACATAAGAGAACATAAAGGAGAGAAACACAAAAAAGCAAAGATGCATAACGTACCTAACACGCTGACCGTAATGGACCAATTTAGACCCGAGCTTCTGGAGGAGCACTGCAGGCAGGAGCAAGCAACGTGTTCCTCGGAGAACAGAGCACAGCTCTTCTTCAAAACAGGCCAAGGGAACTATTCTATTAAAATGTAAAGGAGTTTGGGGCACCTGGGTGGCTCGGTTCAGCGTCTGACTCTTGATTTGGGCTCAGGTCATGATCCTGGGGTCGTGAGTTCAAGCCCCACACTGGGCTCTGGAGTGAGTGTGGAGCCTGCTTGGGATTCTCTCTCCTGCTCTCTGCCCCTCCCCTGCTCTCTAAATTAATTAACTAATTAATTAAAGAGATTTATCACAAGAACATATCATTGAAGGTTTTGAAGATCCTTGCCGAAAATGTCTTTAGACAAGAATATTAGACATCTCGTAGTCATGGTTAACTGATTCTGTAGTTTTATATATGAAAAGAGTCACAAAAAGCATAGAGTCCATTGTTTTCCTGGAATCGGGGATCTGGAGACCATTTATTTCTTTTTAATGTTTTTTTAAAATTCATCTTTGAGAGGCAGAGACAGTGTGTGTGTGTGTGTGTGTGTGTGTGTGTGTGTGTGTGTGTCTGAGGGAGAGAGACAGAGAGAGAGAGAGAGAATCCGAAGCAGGCTTCAGGCTCTGAGCTGTCAGCACAGAGCCTGATGTGGGGCTCGAACCCACAAACAATGGGATCACGACCTGAGCTGAAGTCAGACGCTCAACTAAGCCCCCCAGGTGCGCCAGAGACCATTTAAATACAACAAAATAAAGGGTAATTGGCAACAATAAAATCACCAACTTCTCATATAAAGATGGTAAGATAAAAAATTAAATAGTAATATTCATCACAATGATAGTTTCCATACTGAAAACATTTTGTCCCTCCTCTCCCGTAGCATTTGACGAGGAAACGGCATCATCAGAATAAAGGCTAGAAAACCCCCAAACCTGCACGTACAAATATTCCAGCCCTAGTGCCTTCACTCAGCTATGCATTCGCAACACCCTTTTTGTTGGCTGGAGCCGGGCACGAATCAGTGTCCTGGAAACACTCTGACCTGGGCACCTGCGGCCCAGAAAACTTGAAAGGGCTACCCCAGATCACACAGCTAATTGATAGCAAAGCTGGGGTGACAGTTCCAAACCCCTAACCTCAGGAGCCCAAAGCAGGCGTCTTCAGATTGCAAGGGGAGATGGAAATTGTCAAAAGTATGACATTTGTGGGGGCACCTGGTGGCTCAGTAGATTAAGCGTCCAACCTTTGACTTTGGCTCTGGTCATGATCTTGCAGTGTGTAAGTTCGAGCCCTGAACCTGGCTTCCCATTGGGTCCTGCTTGGGATTCCCTCTCCCTCCCTCTCTCTGCCGCTTCAGTGGCGCCCTCTCTCTCTCTCTGTCTCTCAAAATAAATACACTTTAAGAAATTTTTTTTAAAAGCATGGCATTTGATACACAGTAGCTCAAGAGATAAGAAGGGGGTTCTGTGGCCACTGTGGACCCGCACCCAGGCCAGCGGGGAGCACTTGCAGGTGTGAGGTCAGGGGAGGCCCCAGGAGCCTGAGTAGCAAGTGGAGGTCAAGGACAGTTGAAGAGGAGGCCGGCTCAGGCCCAGGGGAGCCTGGGGTCTCCCGCGGTGCCCCCCCCCCATGCCGGGAGAGGGGTCAGGAGGGCACCCTGCGGTCGCCCCACTCCGCACCACCTCCCGCACGCGACAGAGGGACGCTCACCGGGGCCTCGGGGCCCCTCGGGTGGCTTTGCTGCGCCCCCGCCCCCAGGGAGGAGCTGCCAGCCCGGGGGCGGGGCCTGCTGGCGGACCGCCCTCTGCCCGCCCCCAGGGGCCGGCGGCTCCTGGCAGAGGCCCTTCCCTCTTCCTGAAGCCTTGTTCCCTGTTTGCTTGAACACGATCCTTCCACCTCAGCACCAGGCTAGCCCATCCCACCCCTTCGCCGGGATGCGGGGAGGCGACCTCCCCAGCGCGGTCAGGGGAGCCCCAGGGGGGAGGGCCAAACGTCACCCGGGTCGCGGGGTTAACCGCCTAGTGGCCACCCCACCCCATCGTGACGCTTGCCCTGGCACAGGTGTGGCCTCTCAGGCACTGGCTCAGGGTTTCAGGGGGAAGGGAGCCGGCCCCTGGGTGTGCCCACCGCTGGGGCCGCGCCTGGCGCAGGGCGGGGGGGCGGGGGGGAGGGGCGGAGGGCACCGAGGTCAAGGTGCTGCCTGGAAGGGGAAGCAGGGAAAATGCATTTTAGCCATTTGGAAGGAAATCATTTTTTTTTTTAATGCATTTTGACTATTCCCCCATTTGTTTGGTTTATTCGTTTGAAATGGCCATGGCTTAGTATTCAGATGGGAAACAGATGCAAGCAGGACAATGCAGGCCTCTGGCCGGGGGTCCCCCCAGTCCTGTGAGGAGGTGGGCGGGCCGCGCAGCCAATAAAACCCCAGCAGCAACAGTTTACGTGGTGACTGAGACACAGGGCCCCGGGTCTGGGGACTGGCAGGTTATAGAACTTTAATACACACGTGTTCCTATGTCAAGCCCCGATACTAAATACGCGCCCCCCGCCATAGGTCGTGTCCAGCAAGCACAATGTCACAATCATTTTTCTCAAGCAGAAAAGGACCTTGGAGGAGGGTCCCTTTCATCATCTAATTTTTCAGAAGGAGCTGAAAAATCTCAGGGGAGATTCCCTGAGAGAATGTGACAAAATGCAGAATTTCTGGGCTTTAAATGAATGCCAGCTTCTCTTCCCCTATTTAAAATCCTCTTCCAGGGGCTCCTGGGTGGCTCAGTCGGTCAAGCCTCTGACTTCGTTCGTCTCAGGTTGTGATCTCTCAGGTCATGAGTTGGAGTCCCGAGTCGGGTCTATGCTGACAGTTCAGAGCCTGGAGCCTGCTTCGGATTCTGTATCTCCCTCTCCCTCTGTCCCTCCCCCATTCACACTCTGTCCCCCCCTCAAATAAATAAACATTAAAAATATATAAATAAAGAAAATAAAACCCTTTTGCAGGTCAGGGACGAGCAAGGAGGGAGGGGCTACTCGTCAGCGTTGGGGAAGAGATGAGAATGATTTGCAGTGAGCCCACGTGTATACGTGCCCTGCTCTCTCAGCCTGCGGGTGGGATTTGCTCTCCCGGAGCACCCACCAGGCTTGGCATCTACCCAGTGTGCTTTGTAAGAACTTTTCCTAAAAGTAGAATTTATATCAGCCTACAGAAGTGGTTGCTACTAAGTTAATTACCTTTTTTAAGTTAGTCACCCCACTTCTCAGAGTTGATCAATTATTAGCATTCAGTCATTTGTGTCAAGAGGAGCTGAGAGTGAAGCAATTCACTGCCTCACTGTTTTTACCAGCCTTAAACTGGAAACAACCCAGATGTCCAACCAAGGACTCCCCTGGCTCATGTGGTGTTCTGGAAGAAACGGGAAAGAGGTGTGACCTCTGAGCAGCCAGCACCCAGTCTCACAGCCTGATAGCCACCCCTTCCTCCAAGAAGACACAGCCCCAGTAAGGATGCCTGGCTTGTCAAGCTGCATGTAAGCTGAATTCCTCTCTTGTGCAGTGAACAACCTGTAGAGCCATACCTGGAAACTCTGTCCAACAAGAGACACACAGGTATCAGGGAAAATTCATGGAGTGGGGTATCACACAGCTGTCAAGAGTCAGGTTTCAGACAGATGTTTATTGAAAAAAAGCAATGATTTCAAGGTAACACCGCAGATCACAGACAGTGTGAAATGCAAATGCAAACACTAACACCTTGAAGAAAAGCATAAACCACAATTTTAACCATCTTCATCTCTGAGAGATGAATTTTTCCTTAGCAACCTCATATTTTAAAGTCTCTGCATGGATAACTTTCAGCATTAAAACAAATGCCAGTCTGATCTCACTGTTCACAGCAGTTGGTTTTATAAAGCCACCTCAAACACTGAACTGGTGAAGACAGAGCCAATGCTACTGGAGGAGACAGGGGACTGGGCTCCCAGGAGCCACCGTCACAACGTTTATATCAACTCATCAATACGTAACCTTGTTTTATGTGTGTTTCTGGATAAAGATCACTTTAATTTATATTTCTTATCCACAATTAATTACATGCAATATTTCTTCACAATAAGACACCGGCTGAGAGGGCTTCACGTTTTCATGGCAGTGGGTAGCATGGCCATGAATTTCTCTGGCCTGGAGCCTCAGAGCAGTGGTCTTGCAACTACATTTTCTCGAATCCGCACATTTCTCTGCTCTTCCATATTTTCTATAGCTTCCTTGGAAACTGTGGCCGTTTACACTGTGGTTGTTGCACTTTCCGAAGCAGCCTCATGCGCAGATCAGTGAGGTCGTCTCCATGTACTGAACTGTTCACTCATTAACACGGAACTCACGGCCAAGGACCCTGTAACTCGGCCTGGACGCTGTTCATCTGGCACGTGGCTTTTCTCCTTAACACCTTTCAGCTTCCTGGCACGCAGGAATGTGGACAGCCCTATAGGGCTACACTTGGGGGCCAGTGAAATCAGCAATGAGAGGCACGAAACAGCAAAAGATACTGCACTAAATAGACTACGAGAGGGACACTTGCCCTCACCCGCAGCACAAGAGCTGGGACATGGGGACACAGCGTCCCTGGTTCCTCGTCACCTGGGAATGCGGGCTTTGTGTGATTCTAAGTTTTTGCTTCTGTGTGCATGTCCACAAATGACCACAAAAGCTCCATGCTTATTGATTTTGGAGTTACCAATACATTTTAGCAAGAAAGAAAATTTGCAGATATGAAATCGGCAAATGAAGAGGTTTGACAGTAATTAAAAACTAACAACTCGAGGTTTCAGTGTATCTGTGGTGAGTGAAGTCATTTTGATGACATCTCAGGTCTTCTAGATAAATCATGCAGATCTAAATTCACTGGATTACCATTTTCTGAACATGGGGCTAGTATGCCATCCACCAGGGAACCATAATCCATAAAATTTAATGACATTTAATATGTTTTATGTTAGAGAGCAGTAATTTCCAATCAAAATCATTATGTCTAGGTTTTATTTTTCTGCATGGAATTTTCTGCAGAAAGCAATGAATCGAAGCAAGATGTGCTGAGATCCAAGCGCAGCCCTGGTGACAGAACAGCCTCTGGCAAGAAGGACAGGGTTACTTTGGGGACTTTCACATTTGGGGGGGATCATGTTTCACTTCCCTTGGCTTGAGCCCCACCCAGCACCTGGGAAAATAGACCCCCTCCACCCCACCAGGCAGCCTTGCCTGCCAGCACTGTTTCAGAAAGATTTAATTTAATTAACAGAAAACAGCATCAATAAACATTAGCTCAGCGAGGCTCTCGGGGTGACTCGAGGGCTGTGGGCTCAAGCCGTTTGGGAACACACCCTCTGTCTTGGCGGAGATCCCCAACTTGCTGCCTCTCTTGCGTGGCCCTCTGGAAACCTCCACCCTCCTCTGGGAAGCAGAGACTGTGGATACTGCCAGCTTCCCCTCTGTTCTGTCACATGCCATAGTCACCACCTCCTTGCAAGGAAAAGGCTTGCTCTCCCCCCCTCCCCCACAACCATGGCACTCTGCCTGGGCTGGCACAGGACAGGGAGGTGGGACATGGCCACAAGCCCAGTCCTCTCTTATGCAGCCTCCCTCCCCGGGGTGGTGCGTGCGTTTTCCACATTTGGGATGGGATGACCAAATGAGGAGTCCTTAGCGACACCCCAAGTTGAGAGAGGAAGGTAACAAAATGAGTGAGCGGAATGGATCTTATAGATCCCGTGGCCCCTGTCATTGGTGGGGTTTGGTGATGACAGAAAGGACATGTTTCACCAGGTTATCTGCTCCAGTGGGGAATGGCAGGGACTTGGCAGCGGGCCTGGCTGCGACCAGCTGAGGGAAGCGCAGGAAAACTGTCTCTTACCAAAAAGTCGAAATATAGTCTTGCCTGTCTGTGTGACGGGGACACTGCCATGAAGCAAGCGCATGCGTGAGAAGATGCTCTGAAGACGGGCAGGTGTTGTTCGTGTGAGGCTGACTGTGGTCAAACAGGGTCTGTGCAGGGAAGCCGGACGGGAGTTTCCAGACTCATTATTGCCTTTAATAGTAATGGCAGTGGTATTGCCTTTAACAGTTGATATTGGCACACATGGACGATTATAATATATAAGAAAAAACATTATAAGAAAAACCACAAAGAGATTTAGCAACTGCATTTCTGTGCCTATTAAAACAGCCTTAATGTGTGATTCCTTCAGCTCTCATAGACACCAAAGCATTTCGAAGGCGACATTTGGGGCTTCCAGTAGGTGAGTGGATTCCAGTAACAACAAGGCAGATGGATGTGATACATTGGTACATGTTGGAAACGAGACTTGGCAAGTTCACGAGTGAGAGGAGGTGGGCAGATTATCACCCACGTTTCTTCTGAGTCAAGAAGAGCGAAGTCTTCCTAAGCCGTGCTTAGCTGGCTGTCCGTGTGGCTGGATATTGTCAGGAAGACCAGGCACCCCAGAGCCACCACCCGATGCAAAATGGTTATGAGTTGGTTGTTATAAGGGGGGACCCATCTGTTCTGAAAGGAGGTTCCATCCAGTTCGAGAACTGGGCTGATGTGTCTCCCTGCGTGTCCCTCTCCTTTCAACTCTAGACTTTACGAAGACACCAAAATAATTTTATGGTGACTGACTCACTAAGAAAGGGACTAATATATATATTTACTTATAGCATATGTGCTAGATATACCATATGTGCAGATGTGCGTACATATTCTCACCTCTCGTTCTCTCAGCTCTATACCTTTGTTCACTTGCTTGTTGTCTGCGTGCACCCTCAGGATTCTGTTTCTAGGACAGACCTCCAGGGCACATGTGTCCTTCCAAAATTCACACCTGGAAACCTGATCGCAACTGTGCTGGTATTTGAAGGTGGGGCCTCCAGGAGGTCAGAGCCCTCAATAACAGGATCAGCACCCTTCATAAAAGGGACCCCAGAGAGCTCCCTCACCCTTCCTGCCTTGTGAGGACCCAGGGAGAAGGTGGCGGTCTGCAAAACAGGAGGCAGAACCTCACCAGACACTGAATCTGCTGGTGCCTTCATCTCGGACATCCAGACTCCAGAACCACGAGAACAACATTTCTATTGTCTGTAAACCACTGGTTTAGGATACTTTTGTTACAGTGGCTCGAACAGACTAAGGCATCATAGAACAAAGCCTGGCACACAGCAGGTGATCTATACATATTTGTTGGATAACTGAATGAACAAAGGGATGACCACTGTGCAGCTGACCTGGGTCCCACCAGGACTGTGGTTACAAATGGGGTCACTTCATAGAGCACATTCTTTGTCGTCCCTGCTCCTTGGACCCTAGCCAATGCAAGGTGAGTCCCAGTTCCTGTAATGATTGGGGACCTTCCCAGGATGGCTCCCAGACCTCCCACAAGTCTGACTGGCTGCCTGACAATAACCTGCTCTGGGCCATGCTGGCCTCTTGGGATGTGCTTGACAGAGTCACTGGATCTAATGGTTTCTCCTGATGGCAGGGTGTCCTCCATGGGCTGGCCTTCCCTGTCAAACACCAGAAGGTCTCCTGAGACTAGGACTGTGGGCTACAGAGTGTCACATGGTCACTGCTGCCCTCTGTCCCTGGAGCAGCCCACCTCTGTCAAGGCACCGGGCAATGGCATTTTCAACAAAGTACAGAAAATGCCCCTTCCAATGTTCTGTTAAGTAGGGCTAGTGTTTGGTGGCTCTTTAAGCTTTGTCCTTGACCTTGCCGTTCCATGGGTCTCCAACATGAGTCCCTGGGCCATAAGGTATGGTGACACTGTAGTGGTATGCTCAGGCCGCATGTCACAACATCACAGACTGGGGTGCTTAAACACAGACTTCTGTTCCTCACAGGCCCAGAGCCTGGAAATCTGAAATCAAGATGCCACTGATTCTGTCCCTGGTGAGAGCTCCTTTCTGGCTTACAGATGGCTCCCCTCTAGCTGAGTCCTCGTATGGAGGAGGGAGAGGACTCCAGGGTCTCTTACTTGTCTTGCTAGAGCACTGACCTTAGCTAATTCGAGCCCCACCCTTATGACCTCATTGAACCTGTACCATCTCCTCGATCTAGATACAGTCACATTGGGAGTTAGGGCTCCAACATATGAATTGGTGGGTGGGGGATATCACATCTGGTGCCTAACATACTGTCTTGTCCTCCCCAAATTACATCCTTCTCAGATGCAAATACACCCATTCCATCTGAAGATCTCAAAGCTCTTATCTTGTTCAAAGTCTTGTTTGAATCTGTTCTAAATCAGGGGTCAGAGAGACTCCAGGTGGGAATCAGTGGAACCGGATCAGTTGTGTGCTTCCAAACACCCTGGTGGGATAGGGAGCAGACAGACAGACAGACAGATCCACTGCAAAAGGGAGGAAGGGGGAGGAAGGAGGGGAACACAGGTCCCAGGCAAGCTCACAATCCAGCAAAGTTAATCCCAGTAGGTCTTATCCCTTAAGGGCAGCTTTCCTTGGCTCGACATCCTGCCTTCCAGACCCTCCAGGGCAATAGTCCTGCTCCCCTGGTTCTGCTGGGCCTGAGTCCCACAGCCTGGACTTTGGGCAGAACCATTCTGGTGGAGGCCCTGACAGCTCTGTGTAGGCCCCGGGGTCATTTTTCCCTTTGTGTGCACAGGTTCACAGCCCGGTAGCTCTGTGGTCCCACCATGCAGGATCTGGGTACACAGCCCTTGGTCATTCCCTCCCACCTCCCTGGCCTTCAACCCCAGCAGGGAAGAAGAGGGATGCCACAAGTCAAATAACTTGGTATCCTTGACATCAGTAAGGCAGGAATGACCTGGGGTGAAAGTTGGGTGCCCCAAGAAAGCCTGATTCCAGACATGAGCAGAGCCAGAACCCAAAGCTAGTGCATCCATTGCCCCAGAACCTCAAGCCCTTACTGCCTTTCCCTTTCTGGGGCACAGCACCTACTCACCTTGGGAGAATGGAGGCTGGGGCAGCAGCATCCAGGACTCATGGGCAGTGGGCGTGTGAGCGGTGTCCCAGCACCAGCCACTGCTCAGTGACATCCTACTTCTCCTGGAGCCCACATGCACAGAACCCATCATGGGGGTCAACACCCAGGAGACTTTTGGGAAAGGCGTGACCTAATTTAAACAACATATTAAGCTTAGAAATCATTGCAAGTAAATACTGAGAGAGAAACTGAAGAATTTTAAGTCCGGGAAATAATGCCATCTAGGGAAAAGATCTCCTTTAACTAACTAAACAGCCACATCCAGACTAAAATCTAGTCTTCTCTCATCCAAACAGATCTATCTACTATACAGAGCCATGAGGTTTAGATGCCAAGGGAGCAGGGACTCGGAGCCCTGCCCCAACTCTCTATAGGAAGGCATCTGTGGTTTAGGGGCAGGAAGTCGTGGTGTTAGAATTGGCTGAACACAGAGAATGAAACAGAAACAAAGTAATGAGTGAATGTGAGTCTTCAGGGCAGTGACCTCTGGGGATGTTCAGGCAGCCATGGGCAGCAAAGGGGTTTGGGGGCTATCAGCACACACATGCTCGGGACGACAGCATGTAATTATTAACCCTGAGCTTGTCATGCACATAACTCAAGCCTGGGATTTCCCTCGATTCAGGCTCTGACATTCATCTGGATTGCCCCAAGTAGGAAGATAATTATGAACAGAGAAAGCAGAGAATGAATTTTTGAACTTTTTGACATCAAGTTAAAAAATAGAGGGAATGGTTTGGCCATGTAGCTCAATTATTTGTCAATGACTGCAATTGCCTTTTTTTCCCATCCCTCATGGAATCCTGGTAAGAGCCTCTAGTGGTGATGTGGAAATAAGCTGGAGGAGACGCTAGAATGAGTCAATGACTCATTCTAGGAGCCCGGGTCCCACTGGCTGTCTTCTGGCCCAGTCTTGCAGGAATGTTCTAGTTCCAGCCACATCAATGGATAGGCTGGAAGAATCCCATGTCTCCCTCTGAGGGTTTCCAGGCAGACAGCAGGCTTTAGAGAGAAGCAGGTGTACAACATGGTGCTGGAAGGGCAGCTCACCCTGTGGGACCTCCCAGAGGCCCTTGGACACCGTGGGGGTGTGGATGGGTCTTCCTGTGGTCTGAAAGGGCAAGCAGATTGTCTGAGAAAGAACCAGCTGGTAAGCCTTGTTGTCTGGGCTGAGGGATCAGGTTGCCTACCTAAGAGCTAGACTGGCACATGGGTACAAGGTACACTGTAGTTGACACCAGGTCTGAAGGATGGTGATTACTCCAAGGCTGGCCTGGTGGGCCACATTTCAGTGGGTGACAGAGATGACCATGGCTGAAGATGATGAAGCAGGTGGAAGCCTCATGGACAGATATTGGCCCAGAACCAAACGTTAGTCCCGGACACCATGATGATGGACAGGTGTCCACTGATCCCAGGTATGACCTTAGAAGAAGCGAGAAAGGATCCTGAATTTAGCTGAATTTCATTCTGAAATTACCAAGAAGTCACCAGATCTGGCTAAATTTACTTGAAAGTGACTAGATTAACTTTCAGGTAGAAGTTGGGGCTCAATATACAAAGTGCGGATATGGGAAAATGCTTGTGCACTGGTTAGTGACTTGTGAAATTAAAATCTGCTGTAAGTAACTGATGAATCCAATGAGCCAGGTCCCCCTGAAGCCCTAAGAGCATCATTACCGGATTTCGAGCTTTTTTCATTTTCATGAATTAGCACAGCCATCCCTCCTGTGAGGTGGACCTGTGCTCTCCATTGAGGAGATAAGGATCCTGATGCGTGGAGAGTTCAGTGACTCTGCTGAGGCCACGCAGGTGGTCAGGCCAGAGTTATCACCAAGCAGACCTGCTTCACTGCAACGCCTGGAGCTTTAGGCTCCAGTTATACCGAGTGTAGAGAGAGAGAAGGAGGGAGCCAAGGAAGGAACCCTTGGAAATGCCAATATCTAAGGGAGAGGACAGAGGAAGAGGAAATGTTAAGGGAGATGCAGAGAAACAGACTTAAGGGCTGACCTGGGAGAGATAGATGCCTGACAAGCTGAAGGAGAAGGTACTTCAGGAAGGAAAGGGAGTTTCCTAAGCTTCTGTTCCCAGTGATGCCACCTGAGTCACAGTGCTCACCAGGTTTGGTGACTAGGACATCACTGGTGACTACAGCAGAGTTTGGAGGAATAGAGGGGAGCAGAGAGGCAGTGGTGGAGTGAAGCACGAGTGGATCTGAGAAAGAAGAGACAATGTACAGATGACGTTTCAAAGAACCTCTCAGTGGAATCACATAAATGGGGAAGGAGTTCTCTTTTCTTCAATTAGAAGATATTGAATATACTTGGTTAGGCAAATAAGTTAGTAGACAGGGAGAAATTAGAGATGAGAAGGAAAAATGGATCACTGGTGAAGCCAAGAGAAAGGTCTATGTGGTAGTCAGGCTTCAAGATGGCCCCAGGAAGTCTTGCCTCCTGCTGCTCACACCTTGGCGTGAGTGTCTCCAACTCAGACCTGTGTCACCCAGGTATTAGGACGGTGATGGCATGTCATTCTTGAGGCTCTGTTGTATAGGTCAACCTATACTCTCTTGAATCACATTCTGGGGGAAACCAGCTGCCATGATGTGAGGGCCTATGTGCTGAGGGACTCAGGCCTCTTGCCAAAAGGCAGTAAGAAACGAAGACCTCCTGGTACCAGGCCTGTGGAAGTGGGTCTTGCAACTGCAGTCAAGACTTGAGATAATGTCAACCTTGACTCACAAGAGACCCTGATCCAGAACCCCTAACAGCCGGGCAGTTCCTGAATTCCCGAGTTATGTGAGGTAATGCATGTTTATTTTAGTTTTATGCCACTAAGTTTCAGAGTGCTGTTATACCATAACAGGCAACCGATGCAATGAAGGTAAAAGTCGGTGTAATTCTAGAAGTGGAGATGTCAGGGAAATTGAGCTCCTCATTGCTTCACGATCTCCACTATCTCTATGAAGGAGAAAGCAAGCCTGTCTGCTGGATTTTGGATGATGGAAATGGGGTGGGGAGGTTTGCGGGTGATGGAGGAGAGAAAATCAATACAACCAACCTTTAGGAAGAAGGAGTCTGGAAGGTCAGACCCTCTCTGTGCCTTACTGTAGTTTATCGTAGGTAATGAAGATGAGGAAAATGACCTTTGGGGAGCAGATTCCTTGTGTCAGAGAGTAGACCCCTATTACCTGGTTAATTCTGGATGTAGGAGGCACACTGTCAGAATGGAGGCATGTGGGTAATTCAGAGGGGCTATTTTAATAGAGACGTGGGGAAAGTGAGTGACAGAGACCAAAGGGTAAGGGAGGGGAGAGAGGTTGAAAAAACAGCTACCTCATCTTTCAAGAGGTTTGACAGTGAAATACTCTAGATGGAGAGACAGAATTGAAGAAGGCTCTGTTCTGTTCTTTCCTCTCTCTTTGCTTGTTTCTGCATCTTTGTGTCTTCCTTCCTTCCTTCTGGCCTTCCTTCTTTCTCTTAAAGATAAGAGATATTTAAATGTGTTTATTAGTTTCAGGAGAGAAGCCCGTATGCAGGAAAAGACTTAAGATAAAAACAAAATGTGTGTATTTCTGAACAAAGAGAAGACGTCATTAAAGCCTCCTTGTCTTCAAGAAGACGTCATTGAGTAATGACTGAGTATTTACTGGGTGTTCCCCCTGTGTAAGGGGATGGGTGTGCAGAAGTGAATACACATAGTATCTCAGCCCTAATCCTGGGTCTAGCGAGGGCAATGGCCAGAGGTCTATACAAACACACTCTCACAGTTTGTGTGGACAGCCCCAGAGGAAATGAGCTAGGTACACAGCCAGGACCAGCATGGAAGCCTGGCCAGGACAGAGCGGTGGGGCAGGCTGAGCACAGGCCTCCTGAGCCCGACGCCATACAGTCAGGACAAAGGAAGTCCCTGCTGGCCTCAATTTCTTCTGCCCCTGAGACTCCAATTATCACTGTCAGTAACCCCAGGTTCTAGCTACCTCCTCAAAGTGTCTCTCCTCTTTCTCCTCCCAAAAAGTCCAGAAAATACCTTCTATCAAACTTCTATAGAACAAAAGCATCAAGCAAAACCTGTGTGTGCTTGTGAACATTTGTGGGCTTCTTTCAAACGCTGGTGAGTTTTCAGTTGTGTCACAAAAGGTCTGTATCCATCTGGTTTCTTAGATCATAAAAAAAAAAAAAAAATCCTTTTCTCCCTAAAGGGTGTCCTTTTTCACCAAGCACTCCCTTCCGGTGGAATTTGCCCCCAGACAACAACAGATCAGATTGGCGAGGAATACCTTCAGTCAGCTCTGTAAACAAAGACTGGCCCAATTTAAAAGGAGGAAAGCCACTTTATTAAAGGTGAGAGTCTGTTACTAGAAGTCTGTAAATGAGATAGAGCTCAGGCCTTTGATCTTGCAGATCAGGGCTCCGGGAGATGGAGATGCTGAGGGGATCCCGCCTCTTGCCTGGGAGAGCAGAAGGTCTGAGAAAATCCTGGAGGGCGTGTGTGCACTTCAGGGCTGCAGCACAGGCACGTGAAATATGTTGTCGAATTTCACAACTGATAGACTTTAGTGCTGTCATTCGTTCTGAATCCAGGGTTTGTCACGGAGAAAAACTGCTTCTGCTCTATGTTGATGGGAGGGCTCTGAGCACGTCTACACGGGGTAAGAACACTGTGTCCCCAGTGTCTTGTGCACGTGATAGCCAAGAGGACTCAAGAAAAAAACAGGTTGTGGTTACTCAAAGGACATATTTTCTTTTCTTTTTTCATTTTTTTAAAGTGTATTTATTTATTTTGAGAGAGACAGAGAGAGCGCAAGCAGGGAAGGCCAGAGAAACTGGGGGAATCCCAAGCAGACTCCATGCTCTGATCGCAGAGCCCATGTGGGGCTCGAACTCACGAAACTGTGAGATCATGACCTGAGCCCAAACCAAGAGTCGGATGCTTAACTATTGAGCGACCCAGGTGCCCCTAAATGGATATATTTTCTCATCTGTTCGTGTAAGCATCTAGTTTCTCTCTTGAGAATCAGGAAATAAAATGCCTTTAAAACTGTGGACATATTACGGGCTCTATAAATTAGACCCTCGGCTCTGGTTGCCAGACATTTCAGACGTATCCATTTCCTGTGCAAGTATATGCAGATGAAACCTACCCTGTATTTAATGATAAATCAAATAGTTTCTTTGAAATACCATCCAGGAAGGGTAACAGCAAGCCTGGTGTAGATCTGTTGCCTCTGCTGGCATTATCCGTAGTTTTCTTCTTCTTCTGATGGGAAGGATCTGGTTTTGAAGATCTCCTTCCTTTCCTGGTTACAGCATATGAAAAGCTGCTCTTTAGATGTGCTCGATGAAAGAGAAAATAATTAGAAAACCGACTCTGCCTATAAACACTTGGAAATATCTGCGCTCATTCTCCCGAGGTGGCGATTCTCCCTGACTGAGTCAATATCCTGGATCAGGTATTTTGGATTAGACCCCCTTGCCTGCAGGGAGGATATCATCCGCTTGAGTAATTAAATGTGCTTTCAAAGAGGCTGCAAATGTCAATGTTGACGGTCATAAGGAAGTGAAGTTAGGCAGGTGGTGTCACTTACCAGGTGGCCTTTGTTTACGCAGGACTTTTGTAACCTGATAACTAAGCCAGGCCACCCCAAGGCTTGGGGGTCCCCATGACCCAACATCAGGCTGTCCTGGCCACCTGGACCTTCCTCCCCAGTCCACACCTGTCTAAATCTCAGTGTTCTTCAAGAGCCAGTTCTGATTTTACCTCAACGGTCGGATGTGGTTTACACAGCATCGGACACTATTAGCGGCTCCTTTCTGAAACGCCCCCCTTGATTCTCTGTAATGCACTCGGTTGCTTTTGTTCCTGTCTTTGTTGACATTCAAAATACTTTAGGTAAGTGACGTATTTGCTGAGAGGCCCTTCTTTAGACATAATTCGTATCAATATTCATCTATTGCGTTTTGCTTAGTCACTCATTGATTGGCTTAACATTTGTTTGGGTCTAGTTTAAGGTGAAGATCAACACTGATTTTTTTTTTTTTTTTTTTTTTTTTTAACCAATGAATCAGCTTTCCTGGTGCTTTTTCGTAAGCAATTCCCCTGGAGTCTGACGGTCTGGAGTTCCACACTGAATCTCTTCTGTGTCACCATCAGCTCCCTCTACCTGAATCAATTCTGTAGGATTTTAATCCCTTGGACCCCAACTGGCTCCAGCCAGGTAGTGTTCGGTGGGACGTATTTCCGGAGTCTGGAAAACTCCTAACCTCCGATTCCCAAGCTTAGTTAATTTCGCAGGTTTGTGAGGGAGACTCTATGTGCATTCTAATGAGCTCCGGGGGAGAGCACGTGGGGCGCCCTTGCTTCTACCAGGGAACCTCCCTTCTGGGCCCTCTGGCTTTTCTCCCCTGTGCCCCTAACGCTTCCTCCTCTTCCTCGAAGCCCTGGTGGGCCGCAGTCCTCTGTGTTCCCATCTGCCTTCTATCTGGCTCTCCTGGCTTGGTTTCGCCCCGTCCCACGGCTCTGGCAGGCACACTTATATCTACCTCTGCTTGATAGCCTGTCCTGGGGGCCCTTTAAGTCAATGTGTCATCATGACATACCCCACCCCCACCCCGTTGTTTCTTCTATGGATTTTAGACTCGTGTGCAGCCTTGTATTCAGGCAGGCACCTAAACCTGTCAAAATAATTCCCAGATACAGCTCCACCCTGGCCTTTTCCATGTAGTTCCCTGCTATGCCCGAGCTGGCCATCAGTTCCTGTGGCTGTTTCCTGCCAGTCCCCTCCCCGCGCTTGGCACCTTACAGCCCCCTTTATACATGCTGACGGTCACCCGACACAGCTCACAGCCCATGCTTAGCGGCCAAATCTTCAGCACTGTGCACTTTGGGGTTTTCAGCCCGTTTGCTTGTGGAGTCCAGGAGTCAAACACACACGCATACACACCCCGCCCATAACCATATGCATAAAACCAAAACAAGCTTCACAAAACAGTTCCCCTTAATACCTGTAATGTCTCCCCGATATTTCTGTTCTGTGAATCAGCCACGCCTCACATAGTCTCCAAAACTCTCACCTAACATTGGACCCCCTTGCACGGCAAACAGGGATTATCCTGACCTGGTGCCAAGCGCCCTGCAATTTCTTTCTTCTGTTCATTTATTTTTACGTTTAATTTAAATTCCAGTTGCCCATACAGCGCAAAGTTGGTTTCAAGAGTAGAATTCAGTGATTCATCACTTCCATAAACACCAACGAGTGCCCTCCCCAACGCCCATCACCCACCTAGCCCATCCCCCAACCCCCCTCCATCAACCCTCAGTTTGTTCTCTATTGTTAAGCATTCTTGTGTTTGGTTTCCCTCTTTCCTATTTTCTCCCCCTTTCCATGTGTTCATCTCTTTTGTTTCTTAAATTTCACATATGAGTGAAATCATATATTTTTCTTTCTCTGATTGACTCATAATACATTCTAACTCCATCCACTTCATTGCAAATTTCATTATTTTTGATGGCTGAGTAATATTCCATTATCTATACATACCACATCTTCTTTATTCGTTCATCAGTTGACAGACATTTGGGCTCTATCCATAGTATGGCTATTGCTGACAGCGCTGCTATAAACATTGGATATATGCACCCCTTCGAATCTGTAGTTTTGCATCCTTTAGGTAAATACCAAATACTGCAATTTCTGGATCATAGGGTAGTTCCCCATGGATTGTTTTCAAAAATTAAAATAATTTAGGGAGCTGGAGTGGCTCAGTCTGTTGAGCATCCAACTTTGATTTCAGCTCAGGTCATGATCCCAGGGTTGTGGGATTGAGCCCTGTGTTGGGCTCCATGCTGAGCGTGAAGCCTGCTTGGGATTCTCTCTTTCTCTTTCTGCCCCTCTCCCTGGCTCATGTTCTGTCCCTCTAAAATTAAAAAAAAGGGGTGCCTGGGTGGCTAAGTCGGTTAAACCTCTGATGCTTGATTCTGACTCAGGTCATGATCTCGTGGTTTGTGAGTTTGAGCCCTGCATAGGGCTCTGCACTGATGCAGACCCTATTTGGAATTCTCTCTCTCTGCCCCTCCCTTGCTCTCTCTCTCTCTCTGTCTCTCTGTATGTGTGTGTCTCAAAATAAATAAATCAATTTTAAAATAAAATAATTCATATTCTAATATTTTTCAAGGTATAACTCTTGGACACAGGCCATTATGCTATAATAAAGAATATATCTGGTCTTTTCCCTCATCCCTGGCACAGAGCTCTACAGCCTTTGGAATTTCCTGAGGAATAGAAATGTCTATTTATAATGAACCCCTCTTGACCATACCTGAATTTATGCTAATGATGTGGGACCTTAGATAGTGGGGCCCCAAGGAGGATCTGGTCATACTGGAAAGACTAAGTATGGGACTGAGGGTTGGAATTTTAAGACCCACATCCAGACCTCTGGGGAGGGAGGGGCTAGAGATTGAGTTCAATCATACGGCCAACAATTTAATCAATCAAGGCTAGGTAATAAAAAAAAAAAAAAAAAAACGGTAAAAATTCCAAACACCAAGGTGCAAAGGAGACTCCTGGTTGGTGCTGGGAGGGTGGTGTGCCTGGATTGCAGGAGAGGACATGGTAGCTCCATGCTCCCTCCCCAAGACTTTGTCCTAGGCATTTCTTCATCTGGCGTCAGTTTGTATCCTTCAAAATTAAACTGCCATCATAAGTACAGCACTTTCATGAATTCTGTGAATCCTTCTAGCAAATCAACAGTTACGAGGTGGGACGTTGTAGGAACCCCCACATTTGTACTCCAGGATCCCATCTGTTTGCATCTGAGGCAGGTCAGTCTTATGGGGAACTTACCTTTGACTTGAGAGGTCAGATGCTTACTGTGGATAGTTAGTGTCGAACTGAAGTACTTTGCCTTTAACTCAGGCGCCCATGCTAACACCGGGTAGTTAGTGTAGGAATGGAATTGAATGGCAGGACACCCAGTTGGTGTCAGAGAATGGACTTCAGAACTGCAGACTCCCCCGGAAAGCTAATACAAATGTAGATTCCAGATCCTGTAGATGAGATCATCTGGGCCAGGGAGTCCTCATTTTTAAAGAATACCTTAGTGACAATGTGTTTTAAAATTTGAGAACCACTGACATATTCATGAAAGTACATTTATAATGGGTGAACCAGCAGAATGAAATCAAACGCAAATTGTGTGTAATCCCAGCATGAAAACACATCGTGGTATATTTCTTTCGACTTTCTATGGAAATCACTTTTATCGTGGTTTGATCATGCTGTGGGTTCAGGTTTATGTTCTGGTTTTTCCATTGAACATTCGACCAGACATATTTTTCTTGTCATGACATACTCTTTTAAAATAGAAGTGATTCCTCTTGCCAAAGAGTGTTTCCTTAACCATTGTGTCTCTTTGGGGGACACTTATGATATTATCAACTTGTCATTATTGTGAATTGTGATGATTTTTTGTTCTCTCTGAAGCTTTTATGGCATTTGTTTTCAATACCTCAGGATTCCCAGAAGTTAGATTATTTGGCCCGTCACCACAGATGGTTATGGAGCTCTGGATAAGTATTGTCCCCTGGCAACCTGAGGGACTGTGTTACCATACCTTCTCTGGCAGTGATGTTTATTTTTGTAAGCTTTGTTAACTTGATAGGTCAAATGGCATGTAATTATTTTAATTACATTTATTCCATCCTTAATACTGCAGGAAATTTCCCCAAGTGTTTATTTACTAATTGTGTTTCCTTTCATGAGTCCCGGTTCATGACCCCAACCTTCTTCTCCCATCGGTGTTTTGCTGTGAAATTAACCCTCTGTCCACATATTTATTAGAGTTACGTGTTCTTTATCCATTCACTCTGAAATCCTAGGTGTATTTTTAATATATTGGCATTTATTATTTATTTATTTAATAGTTTATTGTCAAGCTGGTTTCCATATAACACCCAGTGCTCATCCCCACAAGTGCCCTCCTCCATGCCCATCACCCCCCTCCCCTCCCCCCCACCCCCATGAGTCTTCAGTTTGTTCTCAGAATTCAAGAGTCTCTCATGGTTTGCCTCCCTCCCTCTCCCCCACTATTTTTCCCCACCTTCTTCTCCCCAACAGTCCTCTGTTAAGTTGCACGTATAGGAGGATTAGGAGAAACTTAACATATTGGCATTTAAATTTTTTATCTGGTCATAATGTGGCAATTTTTTCCTTGGTAACTTCTTCTGTTGCTTCAGAATTTAAGAAGTACATTCTTCTCCCAAGATTTGATGATTGATGCTTGTTTTGTTGTAGTTTTGGTGCTTTTTAAAAAAATAGAGGATGGGGTGCTTGGGTGGCTCAGATGGTTAAGCATCCTACTCTTCGTTTCGACTAAGGTCATGATCTCATGGTTTGTGAGTTCAGGTTCCACATGGGGCTCTGTGCTGACAGTGCAGAGCCTGCTTGGGATTCCCTCTCTCTCTCTCTCTCTCTCTCTCTCTCTCTCTTTCTCTCTCTCTCCCTCACAGCTCTCTCTCAAAATAAATATATAACCTGAAAAAATTTTTAAATAGGTGACTAGATATATCCTTCTTGAGTCTCTCTAGGATGTATTGTGGGGTATCCTATGAAGTAATTTAAATAAACTATTTTTCTAAATGGTATTGTTCTAAAATCATGTGTTGTAGGCTCTTTCCCTTCTTGTCTGATGCTCTGGGACAGTTGCGCTTATGGTCTTGGTCACTTTGCAGGACAACTGTTTGTCCACAGCATGACCCAAGGGTAGGACTTGGTCATGTTCAGCTCTGTGACCCCAGAACTGAGCCTAGTTCATAAGCCCTCCAGAAAAGTTTTCAAATGAACATTAAAAACACATAAATGTAGAGGGGAGGTGGGACTGTGAGGTGACTGTCCCAAAAGGCAGAGGTTCCTGATCCTAAAGAACCAGCCTAATCTTAGAACTCCATGCCTTCATATAATTAATCATATGTATTCGTTTATTTATATTTTGGCACATGAGGCTTTTTCCCCAGGAAAATCACAGTGCATTGGCATGACTTGTTTTTATGCTGTTATTTTTATATTGCTTATGTGAAGTGGATAAATATTTTTAGAAGTTCTCTTTTGCCACAAATGGAAGAAAACAGGGAGGTCTTAGAGAATTCTGGTAATTTCATTGCACTTTAGACTATGTTGGTGAGAAAAACATGCTTCTAAAAGCTCTGAGGCCCCATAACAGACTTACAGACGAGTAAGGGCTTCTTTCCCAATGTCAATATGCCTTATCTCACACCCTTTTCACCCTCACACCCCAGCCCTGTCCAGGTTCCTTGGACCTTGACTCACACTTTCCCTTTGACTCTGAGATTCACAAGCCTTCTAAGACAGATACAGGTTTTTCATTTTCCGTCTCCTCTGAGACTAACTAGAGCTACAATGAGATCCCGGTATCTGTCCCAAAGCTCGTCCAGCTGTTTCATGGGGAACCCCCAAGGCTGGCATCCCCAAGAGACTGCAGGATTTAGGCCCTTTCTCTGCGGCCCCAAGTGGTCTTGCCTACTCCCTGCCCCCTACCACTGGCAGCTGGTAACCCCGCTGCCCACTGGGACAGGGTCTCCACCCTCACTCTCAGGGTCTCCCAGGTGCACAGTCCGATATCAACATGCAGAGCTGTATGTGTCCTTCCTCTGCTGTGTTCATGGAATCAGCCTCCTCACCTCCATGTATACCTCCAGCGACTGTAGTCAAGTCCTCGCTCCCTGTCAACACACCTTGACTCCATGACACAGTGAGTTCTCAGGGTTCTGAAGGTGAGAAGCAAATGTATTTTGAAAAAAAACAAAAAACAAAACATGTTCTGCGTTGAGTGTTTAGATAATGACAGAAATTGCAAATGGCTTGGGTAACACAGACCATAGGAGCCCAGCCTGGCTGACAGAGAGCCTCAGTGACTTGCACAGGTCGAGAGCTGTGGCGGCATCCCCGGCGCTTTGAACCCTCGTTGGGAGGCAGTTCACAATGTGTACACTTACTGGAAGATGACACGGGTTATAAAAGGCTGAGAGCATCACCCACGCTAGTCTCCTGTCTTCATTCATCTGTTCATTCCTGTTTTAATCAGCGCCTCTGTTATTCCAGACACAGCTAGTGGTGGGGACACCAAGGTGAGGAAGTCATGGCCCCTGTCCTTGAGGAGGCATCATCCGGCCCGGAGAGGCCGTGATCGGTTGCAGACACACTATGATGTGATGAGATGCTGGTTAGTGCCTCGCCCTGGAAGGCAGGTCCAGAAGCTTCCTGGTGAGGGGCTACCCAGGCAGCCTGCTGATGGGGGTATCAGCAGTACAAAGAGAAGGGGCAAGTAGAGACTCAGGGCAGACCCCCTCCTGGCTCTGCCAAGGTATCTTGACGTGCTCTGTCCCATCCTCTGGCCTGATGGGCCAGTGTCCTTCCCCATCAGTGCCACCTGACCTAGATCTTCTCGGTCACAGCAGTGTGGCTTGGTCTGGTTACCCATCACTCAGCGTCAGCGTCTGCCTTTGTGAAAGCAGGGGAAAGTCACCAGTCTGGGAGTTGGCCACTGTCCAGGATTTGGTAGGCACTGAGGACTTGAGGGCTCCAGTGCCATTCCTATGATTCACCATTGTTTCTGTCATTATTACTAGTGACTGTGACTGCCATTGCTCTTGTGTCTACTTTTGTTCTTGCCATTTCTGCCAATCAATAGGTTGAAGAGATCAGAAGGAGGGCTGGGCCCCTGGGCAGAAGCCTCAGAAGGAAACTTCCAGTTTTTGATTGTAGACTTGCATTTCATCTCTTCTGTTGGGAACATGCGATGAAGTCAGAAGAGCAGGGAGATATATATTCTGAGCAAAACATCCTGGAATTTCAGAGTTGAAGGTAGCCAAGCACCCAGAGGGGACCGAGGCTGCTGCAGAATGCCTGCCAGTCCTCCTTACCCGCATGTGTGTGGCCTGTAACTACATTTAAGCTTTCATTTGTAATTTTATTGCCATGAATGGGCTGTGCATCCGTGGGCAATAGACTCCCAGCTCTGGGCCAAATGATCTACATGAACCCTGTGGATCCCCAACTGTTGCAATATATACAACAAGAATCTCTGGGAGAAAAACCCTTGCCCATTGTCTCTGTCCCCTTGGCCAGTGTTGTGTATCCATGAGCCAGGGGCTGGGCACAGCCCCTCCCCCTTCCCCACACTTTCTGTGCATTCTTTCTTGACATGGAGCCCCAAACTGAAGGGCTCTGTGCTTCTAGAGAGAGGCCCTGAAGCTTCTCCCCTGCCAGCACCCAACAGCACAGGTCAAGTTCACCGTCAAGAACCAGTGTCACTGCCCTACTCTCATCTAAAAGGAATTTGGCCAAGGACACTTTAGCGCGAATTAAGCTTCCCATAGCGGTCCACGAGGTGAAAAGTTCACAAACTCAGCTGCAACGTACATCCTGTTGGGCACTGTGGGAAATCACTGGACTCAGGAACAAATTTCTAGGCCTGAATCTCTTTCAGGAAATTATGTCGCCCTTTCTGATCTTCTGGCTGTGAAGTACCATGGGGATTCCATTGGGTGGAAATCCCGCTGCCTTCTCAGAGCCGTACCTGACAGGGAGAACACCAACCCCATCTAACTCAAGAAAACACATCTCTCCTCAGAAGGGCCCTGGAAACAATTAAGAGATTTCAGAACTCAGTGGAATTCAAACATTAGGAGATGCCAGTATGTGGAGATCACTCTTTGCTACCAGATTTCCTTTGGGGATGAAGAAAGCTTGGCACAGGGCAAGCACTCAAATGTTCCATGACGATCATTTTAAAAGCTAAGACAGGCCAGATGCTTCTCTATTTTTTTTTGTAGGTCACCCAGTTTTGTTTGGTTTCGGGGGGGGTTGTTTGGTCTTTTTTTGTTTCTGTTTTTCAAGTCAATGCAGGGCAACTTTTTCCTCCCAGGGTCAGCAGACCACGACTCTTGGCCAAGCCTGAAACTTCTGACTTTCGCTGTGTACATAGGTAGCAACTAGGCAACAAGTTACCTGGTCTGACAGGTGTACACATTTTAACCAAAAAAAAAATGTATTGAGCATTTTTGAAAACTGTTCCTCCTTCCCTTTGAATCAAAGTGAGTAACAGGGATGGGAACAGCCCATCTGTTCTCTGGCTGGTGACGGGGTTTGGGGGGGGCGTGGTCTGAGAAAGTAGACATGGGGTCTTCATTCATTCATTCCAGCAGCCTGCACTTAAGGGGCGACTTCCGTGTGCCAGACGCTGTAGGTGCAGTTTGTCCTCTCCCCTCATTGTCCCAGGCTTGATTTCGGTCTCTTGGCAGATCTGAGCCACAGGCACCTGCACGTGCCAGGACCGAGCCCCACAGCCACACAGCACAAATGTGAGCACACGCCTTCAGGACACCCCCACAGGGTCCCGTTGGCCCTGACGTCCTGACCCAGCTTCATCACACATCCTGCCTTTGGGCAGGACCAAGGGCCAGGATGCCTTCTGAAAGCTTGGGTTCTGAAGCAGGCCTTCTTGCGGTGTGTCCCGGTGGGGATGGGTGGGGTGCCTTTGGGTTGGTAGCACCCTCTGAACACCCCATCAGCAGACCTCTCCGACACCCTCCCCACCAGGCGTGGTCTCAGACCCTAGGCTCTGCCCTGAGCAGTCCACAGCCCTGGGAGACTGAGCCCCACTCTTGTGCTGGTCCCCTTGGGCAGAGTTCTCATAAAGATCCCATTCCTCCTCTGCTTGCTGTCAGACCCGAGGCCCCTGAACACCGATCCTTGGTGTCCCACCAGACCCTGGCTGTCCTTGAATGCCTGGGCCATTTCCTCCAGTCTCCAGCGCCTTCCTGTTCCGGCTGGCTCCCTCCCTGCCCTGGCTCCAGCCTCTGGCTCCAGGCCCTTCCAAAGGCCTGACTCACATTCTCCCTGGTGAGGAGCTCAGCTTCATTTCCCGCCGCTGTTCATGTCTCTTGATGGCTGAGGACGTGGATGAGGGCCTTTTCCTGTCCCCTCCTGCATCAGCGCAGCGTCCTGCACAGGGGAAGACCCCGGACAAGTTTGCTGCCCTGAATTCTCAACGTGAACTAGCTTTCCCCTGTCGGTGTGAAGTTATCATGAGCTAGAGACAGGACTTTAGATGATAAGCACCCATTTTCATATACTTCTAATTAATTTGGAGATTTTCAGCAGCTTTGTTGAGGACACACAGGAAGCTGCACAGAGTGCAAGCGTACAGTCTGATAGATGTTGACATTTTATGATGAAACTGTCACCACAATGCGCATGGAGACCAAGCCCATCACCACCAAGCCTTCTTCCTCATCCCTAGTCATCCCTCCCTTGCACTCCCCCCCCCATCCCCAGGCAGCCACGAAGCTCGTTTCTGTCGCTGAGATGACTTCGCATTTTCTACAACTGTAGGGAACTGCATCACCCGGCATGTCCTTGTTTTCACCTTGGGTCACTCACTCTGCCTCACTGTTTGGGGACTTTCCTGCATTACTGTGTGTATTGCTAGCTCTCTCCTTGCTGAGCAGTGTCCCTTTGCAGGGATGCACTACCGTTCTTTTGTACCCATTCACCTGTCGATGAACAGTGGGTTGTTTCTACCTTTTGGCCACGCAACTAACCTGTTGCGGGCATTTGTGTCCACGCTGTTTTGTGCATACTGCCTTTTCTTCTTTCTTGGGTACGTGCCTAGGAGGGGAATGGCTGAATCATATGACAGATAGGTGGTTAACTGTTGAAGAAACTATCAAACCGAGGCAGTTAGGACACGGGAACGAGCCCCCAGAACACTGTGCACCTGGGGTGCTTTCTGTTGGCTGCTCCTGTTAAACTGCTTCTCTTGCCAGCGCAGAGCCAGGATGCGCCCGTGACTCCTTATGCTCCACAGGCAAGTCGGACTTAAGGCGGAGAACCCTGGCTGCAAAAGGCAAGGGAGAGTTGCTGAATTGCCTGCCAATATCAACCAATCAGGACAATCTGATTCTAACCAATCAGAACAAGGCTCTTCCTACTAATCAAGATGGGCATCACCGCCCCCTTCCTTCAAGCATGTTGGACCTGAGTGGGAAGCAGAGGGAACTTTCTGTGTGTAAGGGGGGTCTCCCCTCTCTGCTCCCTTTGGGTGCGGCGTCTCCTTCATCTGGAGCTAGGGCCCCAGGAAGGCTTTGCCCTTGCCTTGGACTTTTGGGTCCGGCTTTGTTTCTCTGGTTCAATGGCCCAAGGACCTGACTTAGGTAACAAAACTGTTTTCTAAGGTGGTTGAGCCTCATCTGTTCCCACCAGCCACTCCCAGTTTTCAGATGTTTCTGGCTGAGTGCGCATTAATGGCATTTCAAAAGGCTGATGCTCGGGAAATTCCAAAGGGATTCAAGATTTCTCTAGGGCCCTGAAATATCTGGGACTGGAAGTGCGAGTCTTGTTCCAGCTGTGACGGCCAACTTCACAGGCCCCGCCAGGCTCTTGGCGGTCGGGGTGCGGCCTTTTCTGCCACCCAGGACTCTCCGTGGGGGCTCTCTGCCCAGCCCCTGGGCCAAATGCAGCCTCGTGGGGCCTGCCACGGGCTTGGCAGGTGTGAGAAGCACTTGGGGGTGACCACAGTCTCTGTGCATCGAATTGCACCGATTTCTCTTACTTCCCCAGCTACTGTAGAGCTGACCCTGGCATCTTGAGGGTCCACAATCCAAGTGCACTGAGTTGACAGGAAGCTCAGTCTCTTGGACTAGCAAGAAGCAATGTTTGGATTTCCTTGGTGTTTTTCTAACATTTAAAACTATGGTATTTTAACATCTTAATATATCCTAATGTCAAAGACCCAAGACAACTGGACTATGAAGGAAGCTATGAATACTAATGACAGAGGCGTGTCACTCTTCAGATGTTTACAGAGCACCTGTGTTGTGTGCGGGTGCTGCGCTAAATGCCCCAGGGGAGCAAAGCCACACGGACAGCAGACAGAGAAACAGGTGCACCCGCTGACCCTCGGCACACCCACAAAATGGATTCGGCTGCAGAGGGCTTCAAGGGAATTAAAGGCTTACCAGAGTCCCAGATTTGGGGAGGCTGGAGAGCTTTCGTGGGCTGTAGAACGGCCATGCTGAAGAGGTACAGGATGGTAGGGTTTTGCCCCGGGGGGGGGGGGGGGGGGGGGGGGGGGGGGGGGGGGGGGGGGGGGGGGGGGGGGGGGGGGGGGGGGGGGGGGGGGGGGGGGGGGGGGGCGGGTAGGAAAGCCTGAGCTGGAGCACAGTGGAGGGAATTATAAGTTGAGGGAAACGTATGAGCGATTTCCTGGCGATAAGGAAGTGAGCGGCCACCTAATTTGCTGGGAAGTAAGTTCGAGAAGGGAAGCAACAGAGATAAGCTTAGAAGGTAATTGGGCACGCCGGCGAGGCTCTGTAGCACCCAGCAGACACATTCGTGCCTCTGAAGGCAGCAGGCAGCAGGGATAATTGGCGAGTAGGGACCCCTGGGCCAGAGCGCTCCTTGAGGAGCCCTGGCAGCCTAGCCGGGGAGGGGGAGGGGAGGGGCGGAGGGAGACCCTTGGGAGGCGCCAGGGGAAGGCAGGTGGAGATGCCGACAATCCGCAGCAGGTGGCCTTCGAGGTGGGGACGGGAGAGAAACGCATTAAGAGGAAACCCAGGCCTGGAGGCCTTGGAAGGGGATTGCATTTAGGGACAGAGAGTGAGGAGCCTTGCGGTTGTGGGCAGGGTGACCGAGGCACCAGCTGGGTGTTCGCTACAGTGGACAAGCAGAGTCAGGAAGGTGCAAGGGATGGGGGGGGTGGCGGGAGGAACGCACCTCCCCACCCCGAGTTGGCTGCAAGTACCCAGGCGCCTCTGGTCGTCCAACTGCCCTATCAGGTGGGGCCTGGTAATGGGCCCATTGTACGGCTTCGACAACTGAGGGCACGTTCCTTTTATCATCGTGCTCTGATCGTAAGTGAAAACATCGAAGCATAAAACCTTTAAGATTTTTATCTTTGATGGTTTTAGATGCTACAGGGTGTCTGTTGGTGACAAATCTCATACGTGTTGACTCAGAGAAGAGGAAGATGGGTCGTGTCGTGTAGAAAAATAAGGGCATGACTGGCCGCTGTACTGGCTGAGGTGAGACCAGCTGCCTAATGGAACCCAGACTCCCTTACGAAAGCAGCAGTGGGTGCAGTGTCCCCGCTCAGCACGGTCCCCCGGTCTCTGGGTGAGTCTGACCATTCAGCGACCCAGGCCAACTGCTGCTCTTTTATCTGCAGCCTGTTTCCATTGTCCTTAGGGGCAAATCCTATCAGCTTCAACATACGCGTTGTGGTCCTTTTACTGAAAGCGTAGGAAACTGCTCTTACACTGGTCCGGGCCACCCGAAATCCTTGTTTTGGCTCCTGAAGCCCCAAAATAAAATTGCTTTTAGTTTCCCAAGTTTGCTTTCCCTTCTTTTCCTTTACTGCCTGCATACAAACACACTCTCCTGAAATAATGGATAGTCTTGCGATTGAACAATAGTTCTTCAGAACAATACAAAACTGTACTATTAAGTTAAAAATGGCAGTTAGAATGTTAATGACAGCAGGACAGTCCCCTCTGCTTTTGTAACATTTACCCAGATCCTTATTATAAAATAACTCATTTTCCCACATGAATGTATAAAACTGTACTGAATATGTAACTAGAGCAGTTTTGTTCTTTAGAACTTCCCCCGGAGGGACATTACTCAACGGAAAGAAGTGAGCCATTATGTGGTTCTCGGTCAGTCATGCCATGTTGACTTCCAGAAATAGTCCCAGCACTTTCTACATTTACAAACAACACAGGAGTGTGCTCATTTCAGGACAGCCACGCCAGCAGTGGGTGTGTGGATTTTCCATTCTTTTCTTAATAAAACATATCTTAAGTGCTACCTAATTTTTTTTGTTTTTAAAACATAATAAGCACAAATGTATTTTAGAATAATTGTGGAATACAGATATGCATGGAGAACAAAACCAAAGCTATCTATAATTTTATCTTCTAAAGATAGCCCATGATAATGTCTTTCAAGAATTATTTCTACATACATATGTGAGGGTGTAACAGGTCGTACTTATCTCAATGACTAGGCACAGATTTGCACTGGATACCAGACTTTAATTTCTTTTTCATTTAATAAATGCATTTGTTTATAAACCATCAGAATGTATATTTCTTTTAATTCCACATTTTAAGGTATTCAATTTAATAGTCTCAGCTCTTGTTACTCATTTTTTTTTTTAGAGAGAGAGAGAGAGACAGAGCATGAATGGGGGAGAGGGGCAGAAGGAGAGGGAATGAGATGAAACATCTAAACCAGGCTCCACCACACTCAGCGTGGAAACTGACTGAGGCTCAACCCCGTGACCTTGCCATCATGACCTAGGCTGAAATCAAGAGTCAAATGCTCAACTAACTGAGGCACCCAGGAACCCCTCAGCTCTTGTTTTAAAAGTCTAATTATTCATAGGCACCTGGGTGGCTTATTCGGTTGAGTGTCCAACTTCGGCTCAGGTCATGATCTCTCAGTTTGTGGGTTCCAGTCCCATGTCGGGCTCTGTGCTGACAGCTCAGAGCCTGGAGCCTGCTTCAGATTCCGTGTCTCCCTCTCTCTCTGCCCCTCCCCTGCTCGTGCTCTCTCACTGTCTGTCAAAAATAAACATTGAAAATAAAAAAAACAAACAAACCCTAATTATTCAGCATTGTGCCTAAGTCTTTTTGCCAATTTTCCCAGTACTTTCTTATGTGTAAGCTGCTTCAGTGAGTGTCCTGGGGAAGGTACTTTGGATGCACATGGACACACTTCTCTTCAGAATGCTTCACTTCATCCGGTTCCCACCAACCAGACCTACATCAAGACAAAGCACCGCATGTGTCTTTACCCTTTTCCAATCTAATACATGGAAAATATCCATTTTTAAGTTTGAATTTCTTTGTTTATTGACAAAATTGTTTTCAATGCTTAGTTCCTCTGTTTGTCAAGTGAATCTATCATTTTATGAATAACTTGTTTGCACTCTCTTTTTAAAATTGTTTTGAGAAGGTTCCTATCATATTAAGGATTCCGATTTTTTATCATACATGCTGCAGATATTTCCAATATGTTGCTTTACTTTTTATATTTTGTGGGTTACTTTAAAGTATGAATACTTGCAATGTTAGATCTGAACAAAATCAATGAACATGTTCCTTGTGTATTTTTTTAAGTTTATTTATTTATTTATTTTTTGAGAAAGAGTGTGCATGGGGGAGGGGGAGAGAGAGAGGGAGACAGAGAATCCCACTTTGTGCTGTCAGTGCAGAGGCCGACATGGGGCTCAAGCTCATGAACCGTGAGAGTGTGACCTGAGCTGACATCAAGAGTAGGACATTCAAGCGCCCGTCATTGTATATTCTAATTTTGGACTTAAACTTAGAAAGGCCAAACTAATCCCAGGGTTTTGTTTTGTTTTGTTTTGTTTGCTATCATTTTCTTCTAGCTATTTAAATATTTTTTTCATTATTTTATGATTTCATTTAAAAAGAGTCTATCTCCAGCTGAAATGTAGTTGAGGCCCATCAGCTGAGATCAGGATCTAACCAGTTACCCAATGACCCCATCACCATATTGGATAATCCATTCTTTCAACAATTCTTTGAAATGCCATCCAGGTTAGAGGAGACGTTAGCACTCTTTTACATGGGTGACCAAATAACTATCTTCACATATTGTGCTGTCTGTGTGCAGGGGGAGGGCTGGACGTTTCAGAGAGCAGAGGTGGGAGCAGTGGATGGAAGGAGCGTGGTGTTCACCTGGGTGCAGAGAGACTCACTTACCAGGATGCAGCAAGGAATGGCTTGGAATTGAAGCAGCCACGTTGGCAAGAGTCAGCCCCATTCCAGAACTGACCTATGCCGCTCCCTGACCATTGTATCAGGGGCTCTGATTCCCTTCTAGTCCCGAGAGTCCTGATTCTCCTGGATCTGGGTCAAACCGGGACTCAGAACATCCCCTTTCCATAACTTGGCCTTGGATACAGAGAAGCCAGGGCTGACGATGGCCTCACTGAATCTGCTATGAGAAGCTCCTACAGGGACGATGACTTAATTGCCCTCATGGTCTCTACAAATCCGGTCGCAGCAAGTGCCCTGACCCAGCTTGGGCTAGTGTGAGAGTGTTGCCCAGACCAATGGCAGGCAGGCACCCTCTGCCATAGTGAGGGCTGCAGCATCTGGGAAACTATTTGCTCTGTTTATTTTGGGCTAGAAGCATTGCATCTTATTTGTGTTAGTTGTTTAGCGACAGACAAAGATTAGAAAGCCTAAATTTAACAAATGCTAAATATATCATCGTTCCGATGAAAACTATGGCAGCTATTTTCCCACCTGGAAGAGACTAGAGGAAATCACGCCCCCAGGATCCCACAGGCAAGGGAATGGCAGTTTTTCTTTATTGGGATTATTTCTGGGACAGACCCTGGCATTTGCTATGCTAATCCAATCTGGTCAAATTATCCCATCTATTTAAAGGGCATGACACTTGGCCTCCAAGGTTCAAAAGATGAGGCAAAATGCCTTTAGTTGGGTTCTCAGAAAAAAACCAAGTTGGTCTGGCCAATATTTCTCTGAGAAAGGAGAGTAGGCTCAGCTCAGGGCCATCCCCCTGTCCCCTTGTAAGGGCATGGCTCATACACCTCTGCCCAGAGAGTGAGGTCATGGGGTGTTCTGAGCCTTCCACATGGCCTGAGGGCCCTCTGAACCGTCTGTCTGTGTCCAGGACAGAAATCAAGAGAAGTGGAATAGAAATCAAGAGCCTGGAACATGGCAGTGGGCCCTGCTATGCAGCACAGCTTAATTCTCGCAGTCTATGTGGGCTGGGGGTCAGTGGCCACAAGTGTGGACAGGAAGGGAGCACAGGAAACCAGAACCCTCCATGGAGGTCTTTCATCAATCAGGGCAAATGTTCCCTGTGTGTGACCTGTTCCCAGGCACAGCCCAGAACACGGCAGTAAGAACATGAACCCGGAAGAGTGAGTCTGAATCCTGGCTCCAGGGCTCACTCTCCAGCTGTGTGACTTGAGCAGGTGACATAGCCTCTCCGGGCCTCTGCTTCCAATTCCCACAGGGATCTCAGAGTCTGAGGGAAGTAAGCGGCTCATTTCTCTCTTATGAACACTCCCATGCACGTGTGCGGTGTGTGTGAGTGCATCCGTACAAGTGTTTCTTGACAGTATTTGGTCCAAATTATGTACCAGGTGCTGGACAAGTGGAAAAGGCTGTGACCTTGATCTTGGGAACCTGGTGTGTGTTTAGTCCTTAACCAGAGCATTTCCATCTAGAAGAGATAAGAAATTCTATCTGCCTAGGGAGGGAAAGCAGACTAGCCTTTACTTATCTCCTTCCAGACTTTCTGAGATAGATTCCCAGTGGCTCCATAAATTAGGGTTCAATTTGTATAATAGTCAAAAAAGGAAGGAAGGAAGGAAAGAAGGAAGAGGGGGGAGAGAGAGAAGGGAATGGAGGGAGGGAGGGAATGGAAGGAAGGAAGGAAGGAAGGAAGGAAGGAAAAAATAGAGACACCTGGGTGGCTCAGTAGGTTAAGCATCTGACTCTTGATTTTGGCTCAGGTCATGATCTCATGGTTTGGGGGACCGAGCGCTGCACTGGGCTCCATGCTGACAGCATGGAGCCTGCCTGAGATTCTATTTCTGCCTCTCTCTTTCTCTCTCAAATAAATAAACTTTGAAAGAAAGAAGGAGAAAGGGCGAAGGGCCCACGCCAAGCCCACAGAGCCTGCCTCAGCGGCCTGTGGCTTGCTGTCCCTTCTGCCCCGTTGTTCCAGAGCGTTTGTCCTGACATGGGCTCCGCTGGTGCAGACATGGTCCTGCTTGGATCCAATCACCACTTCATTTCTGCCTTCTTACCCCATTTGGCTGCCTCTGCATGTGGGCGTTTGGGTCTGGCCCTTATTCCCCTGTGACCATGTAAACACAAGACTCCCGGTAAAGTTTGCATTTCACACACTCAGGACATACTTACCCTACAAAGTTTTGGCATTTATCCGGAATTCGGTTTTAACTAGCAGCCTACATTTTGACTTGCTGAATCTGGTAGCCCCTTTCTCTTGTTGGGCTAACTTGGACTAGCCCATATACTAGCCCTGGCCAAGCTCCAAGACAAAGCCCCCAGCTACCCAACTCCGTGGCCTCACCCCACCTCAGCCCCACACTCCCTTGTCCATTCCCCTGTCCAGAGGAGGGACGGGCCCTGTGTAGATCAGCCTCCCCTCCCCCAAGGAGGAAGGGAGAGGTGCTTCACTTCACTTTTAGTCAACACTGGCTCTGTTCCCAGGGCGCTCCACCTCCAGCTGCGCCCAGAGTCAAGGTGGCTCCTGTCCAGGTAGCTGACTCGCTTTCTGTTGTGAACATGAGAGGTTTCAGGCCAACAGATGAGTCTGAGGTGTCTGCACAGCCCACGATCCCCAATATCCTCCTTAAGAGCCTGGGCTTGCCAGAGTTTTCTTTTTCAGATACTAGGTCGGGTGCTCATCTCACAGGAGGGAATTCTGTACAAGATGTAGGATATTCCTGCAGCGCAGCACAAGGTGGGGACCCAGGCCCCAGAAGAGGGAAACCGGCCCGTGGAGCCTGGCCTCTGCAGCCTGTGGAATCCGACAAAAGTAGAGAGAATAGACCGGAAACATCGGCTCAGAGGCCTCCTCTGTGGGGCCCCAGTTAGACACAAAGCAACCAGGGGATTGAAAGCCAGGGGAGGCCGTGGCTGAATATCCACCCATGAGGCCAAGGTGCAGGTTGGAGGGAGGGAGCAGACATAGTGTTTAACACAAATCACCCACAGTAGGGGGTTGGTGGGGGGCAGACACATCAGCTCCACACACCTGTTATGATGGGCTCAGAAATCAGCCTGGCAAGGGGCATCACGTATGTACGCTTGGCTGGCATAATTTATATGTATACTGGTGGCCAAAATGCAGATCTGAGGTCAGACACAAGGAAGCAGACAAGGTGGGGGAATTGGGTGTATTTGAGTCCCATCTGCTTTCTGGATATCCACAGAGGACATGCTCACACACTCCACTGCTGTGAGATTAATAACAAGTGAATTTATACTTGCTGGAGACCAGACAAGGGGGTCTGGGGAGGATGGTGTTCGTCCAGAGGGTGATAGATTCAGAATGATCCTGTCTTCACGCCATGGTTCTCAAGTATCATTTGAAAATGGAGAAACAGAGGAGGCAAGTCCTTACCAGTTAAAGATAAATGAGGTCTTCATCTACCAGGTTAATGTCGTAGTTTTTGTAGGAAAAACCAAAGCTAGAAAGTGCTTCGAGGTAAAGCTGTCTGCTTAGCCAGGAGGTGGTTGACTCAGAACAGCTGGGCGACACTGAAGTGACTGTCCTCGAGAACATCACAGGGAAACCCCTGCCTTCTGCAGAGTAGGGACACACAGCAATACCACCCCTGGACTTTTGAGTGTCCTGCCGTGTGCACAAACATATCAAGAGCCCATCAAAATGCCAAGACACCAATGGCGCTAGAGAGGGACAGGATTTTCCTGGTTCCAGCTCCGTTGTGATGCAGCACAGAAATCCGAGGCTTCAAAGGAGGCGGGTGTCCAAGAGATATCCCTTCCATCTCGCCGAGCAACCTGGGGTAGGTCGAGGGGGATCCCACATGGAGTTGAGGGGGCCGCTGTCTCGAGAGCTTTGGCATTTCCTTTCCATTCTTCAATCAAGAATCAGGAAAAGCCCTTCTCCCATTAGGGAATCAGATTCCAAAACGATTCTGTCTGCAAGAGCCATACTGTTTTCGTTTCACACATTCGGAGCCACACGGCCTCGGAGCCATCGGCCAGACAGTGCAGGTCCATGGGTAAGGGCCCCAGCGTCCTGTTCAGAGGGACCCCCATCTCGACCATCTGAAAATGAGGATATAACTGCTTCCTCTTGGGTTTGCTTCAGGGTTGAACAAGAGAATCTACATCAAAAGCCCAGGCCTGGATGCATCCAGAAAATGTGCAATAGATCCCAAGGAGACAAAGGCCATTCCTCGTGGACAGGTGAGGTGCACAGAAAGCATGGGGACTCAGTAAGCCTGCTGACTGGATGATTGCAGTTGAGAAAGAGAGATGACAGGTGAGGGAGAAGCAGCCCCAGGACATGGGGGCACCATCTTGCCCCACTGCCCCTGCTGCCAAGGGCTGGTCTCTTTCCAAAGACTGTGTCTTTGTCATGGCTATTCCCCACACCTGGGATGCCCTTGACCCAGATCTCTGCCAGGCTGGAAACCTTTGTTTTTCAGAGAACAACTCAAAGTCACCTGTGCTGGGACTCCCATGGGAACCTTCCATCCACTCCCCAGTGTGTCCCCTGTTCCCCGTCCCTGCATGGCTGTGTCTAAAACCGTATCCAGGATTTCATTTACCAGCTCTGGTAAGATGACAGGCACAGAGACGCCTGCCTTGGGAGAGAGGAGTGTATTACTCACAGTTCCCAAGACAAGGGGACCGTCAGGCACACGGGCCACCCAGGGAAGTGCCGGCATTGGCCACGAGGCACAGGCGCAGGTGGAAATCAGGGGCCAGAACTTAGATGTGGATTTTGTAGGAAAGCATGGGGAAGGGAGGGCAGACCAGCTGAATGGTTTAACATTGGATCATTTGAATATTTTTGGCAGGCTCCGGGCTATAGGGGCGGTCTCTAGTAGCCCAGTACCTGGCCCTGGTGGGGATTTAGGGCGAGGGGAGGTTGGCTTGGCATGGGAGTTGAAGGAGATGACTGTGGGTGTGGACTAAGGATTGGCTGATTTGCAGAGGAAAGGTGTGCCCGCAGGCCAGCTGAGTCACGTGCTGCCTCTAGGAATGAGCTAACCCTGAGAGGGGCAGTCCGCTGCTGCCGCAAGAGGTAAAAGCCCTGTAATATATAGAAGATAAAAAGTGTGGTGGATACAGGCTGCGGGCATGGGCGTCTGTGCCCTCCGGCTTTTGCCAGAGGAGAAAGTGCAATCAGGGTGTCCACCCACCTGCACCTCCCTGGCAGGCTGTTGCTTGACTGAAGCCACACTGCTTTTTCCTCCTCCACAGGACTGTCCCCGCGGTTTCTGTTGACCAGCCCTCCCTCCTTTCCCCGGGGGACCACTGCCCCACTCCTCGTGAGCCCCATGGACCCTTCCCACATTCATGGGGGCCAATCTTGTTAAAGCCCTCCTTGAATTATCCTAATGTAAGTGTGGAGCGTGCCTTCTGTTTCCTGCTGGGATGCTTACTGACACCAGAACTGCACCCAGAAGCAGCCCTCTGACCCTCAGAATAGATTCTGGGATTGGGTTGCCTGCATATTAATTACCACAGGAGTAACCTCCCTGCTGGTAACATGATTAATGCACGGCACGCGGAGGCCTCACGATGATCATATTATCATCATATTATCATCCGCGGTAGCACAGGATGACGCGCAAGTGGAAAGCAGGCTCTAGGAGATCAAGCGGCTCTGGCATTTAGTCACTATGGCAACAATAATGATTAGAAAGATTACGGAGTAATCTGGCTTCTTCTTACCGCCCAGGGAGCATGCAGAGAGAAGGAGAAATTAACGCTATAAATACGCAATTAAGAACACGCGTGCAGAGCCAGCTTTCCAGAATCCTTTTCTGTGGTCTCAGGACAGACATGGGGGAGGTGTTAGTCTACACACTGGTTACGTGGCTGGGTCACAAAGTGGAGTCCCAGTTAGAAGCTTAACCACCCAGATGCAGCCCACGTAAGGGTGATGGGAAGCTGAGTCAAGGGTGTAGAATCCGGAATGAGCCTCCCTTGTCACCGCGAGTCACCCCTTTGTTTAAAACAATAATAATAGCAGCCTGATGGTCGCAGCTGGGGTGTGGCGTCTGTTTTCTGTATCCTCTGCTTGTCACACCTTTCCCAGGGCACCCTCCTCCCCACTCGGCTAAAGCCAAGTCCTCCCCTCTCCCCGCTCTGCCCGGACCCCCCTCACCCTGTTGTTTGATTAGTTAGTGAGCTCAGGCCGCCACAGACCGTGGCTGACAGCGCGGGAGTTAATTTTCTCCCAGTTCTGGAGGCTGGAAGTTCAGGGTCTCGGGGCTGACAGGGCTGGTTTCTGGTGAGACCTCGTCCCGGCTTGCGACACTGTAAGCCCCTCGAAGGCCAGCCGTGCTGGGAGAAGGCCGCCATGGCTTTGATTGTGGGGCGGCGTGGGGAAAGTATTTTGGGGAATCAATATGGCCGCAACGCGAGGATGGACGGAGGGGGAGTAAGTGAGGTGGTCGAGCCCCTCAGGCTACAACTAAGCTAATCCAAATGTGCGGAGTTGAGTGTCTAGACCCAACAGAGCAGTGGAGGTGAGACAGGGGGATGCGTTAGAGAGACATGCAAGGAAAAATCAAAAGAAGGAAGTTTAACTGGAAAGAGTCGGGTGGGGGTGGCAGTGAAGGGCTACAGACAGTGAACGATCCCGGGCGCCTACGAGGCCGGCAGTCCTGTGGGTGGACAGGGGCAGCAGGGAAGGGGGTCTGCCTCAGACACCAGCTGTGCCCGCTCTGCCATCCCGGCGGCCCTTCCTCTGAGCCCAGCCGCGGGGACGGTCAGGAGCCGCACGCAGACGTCGGTCAGCCTTGTGCTGATAGCAGCTCACCTCCAGCGCGGGCCCCTCATCCCCTACCTCTCACGAGGGATGCCCACGGACAGCCGGCTGGCACTCCTGCGTGGGCACCTGTGAAGTTTAGGAGGGCTGACATCTCGTGGACCAGTGCTCAACCGTGGGGAGCTGGGCACTGGTGGTGCGGGCGTCTCCATCTCACCCCACCGGTTGACGATTCCGAGATGCCTGTTCTGTCCTCACCACGTCCCGCTGGGGTGGGCCAGCTCCGTATCAGAAGGTAGCGTGTACCACACTCACTGTACTGGCTTTTCCTACGTACTCTTTCCAGATCCATATTCCTCTACCTGGTTGACTTCCCAACATAAACTACCTGCACACACCCCTTCTCGGAAGCTGTATTTTTGGCAGGTGAAGGGATGGCAATACCACGTCGGATCCCTTTTGGTGAGAGATCACACGGCTGGCTCGACACATGCAGAGTCGATACAATGCTGGGCTGGCCGTCTGCGATGCGCAGCGAGGGATGTGGGCTCGGCCTCACATATCCAGAACGGACAGCTGTTGCCAGGAACTGGTGCATTTCCTAACGGAGAGCGTTAAGAAAGAGAAGAACAGAATGCTAGAAGCTGAGGCACGGGGCAGAGGCTGCTGGGAATGATTCGCCTGCACCTGCGTTTGCAGTGCATGCCCAGCCCCCAGGCCGTGCCAGGAAGCAGGTGCACAGTGATGAACAGAATGCAGGTCCTGACCTCTTGCGGCTGACGGTCAAGGGGAGGAGGCAGACCCAAACAGAGAGCAGCCCCCGGTGACAAGTTCAATACTGGAGGCCCCCAAGGGACATAAAGGAAATGTGATGCCCGCAATCCCCAGAGATGAAAGTCTTCTGAAAGAAGTCTTCCTGAGTCCTCACTACCAGAAATGGCCTCTCCCTGCCCCGAAACCCCCTTGGACTCCACAGGTGACCATCTTTTTGCATTTTTCACACGTTGCCTTCTGTTCCTTGCTTCCTTTTCGCCCATGTTCATCTCGCCTCGCCAAGTACGTGGCAAGCTCCTCAGTTCCCGGCCAGGTCTTAGCCATGTTTGCACTGTTCTGATTCTAACCCCTGTCCCTCTGTCTCCCTCCTGGACCTTCATCCTGCTCCAGCCCGCGTCCTTCACATTTGAGGATTTAATGGGCCTTTGTATATGTTGCCGCTAAATGGACCGGACAAAGGGAGGAGGGAAAGGAGGAAGCGGGAAGCGGAGATGGGCTGGTTGCAGACTGAGGAGGGAGCCAGGCCAGGAGGACCGCACCATGGCTGCTGACCAGGGCGGGTCGGGGCACAGGGGCCAGGCAGCGGTGATGTCAGATGCTTCCGACGGCCAAGGGGATTTAGGAGGAAGGAGACCCATGTGACCACAGAGGCGGAGATATGACAACAGAGTGAGAGCTCCATCTACGGACAACGTGCCAGGAGAGTACTTCACTCAGACCTCATTCCTGGTCTTCCGGCTCCGTGGACCTGCCTCTTGGACATCTGTATCCGGGCGTTTCACAGGTCCTTCAGAGTCCCCAGGCCCAGATGAAATGGATTATCACCTCCTAGGAAGCCTTCCACGATGCCTCTTTCCCCATAGAGCTATTGATTCTTTACCTTTATGTTGCACCCACCACCATCCCTCATCACCTACTCACCAGGGACAGGTCTGTCTCCCCTTCGTTTTGGTCACTGTGTGATCCCACACTTAGCCCTCTGCCAATGCATCATCCAGATTCTTCAATTTTTTGTTAAAGATTTTTAAAATTTGTTTTAATGTCTTATTTATTTCTGAGAAAGAGAGCATGAACAGGGGAGCATCAGAGAGAGAGGGAGACACAGAATCTGAAGCAGCTCCAGGCTCTGGGCTGTTAACACAGAGCCCGACGCGGGGCTCGAACCCACGAACTATGAGATCATGACCTGAGCCGAAGTCGGCCACTTAACTGACTGAGCCACCCAGGCACCCCTGTCTAGACTCTTTAGAAACAATGGTGGTTCCCTGAAAATAAGAACATGAAGGGGAAAGAGAGTTGTAGTGAGCGGGAAAGAGAAACAGGATGTTCCCTGGAGGGGTCAGCTAGACCAGCGGGGGTTTAGTAAGGGTAAACCTGTACGAATGGAAGTGGGAAGTGAAACGGTCAGTGGAGTGGGAAGGGGGTGGGGACACAGGCAGTTACAGAAGCCGTGGGTCTGCCGTCCCTTTGCTTCCAGTAATTCGCAGGTGGCCTCCATGACCTCAGACTCCAACCGGAAGTCAGAGGCTACTGATGCTTCTTGGAAGCATTTTGAATGATTTTCGCCCCAGCAGCGTTACAGAGCCAGCTCTGCTCAAAAATATTCACCCATGAAATACAATGTATCCGCTAAATACATTCTAATGAAGTCTAGATGAGGGAGTCCTTGTCTGTGGGTGTGTGTCTGGGGCGGATGCTAATGGCCTGGAAATGAGAACAGAAAAGGTCAGCTCCGGGGAGGTCTGGCAGTCTCCACGGGGACATCTCAAATGACCCTGGCGTCAGGGAAGCTCGCACTTAAGCCCAGCAAGGCCGGCTTGCCAAGGACTCTGGGAACGGGTCACAGGGAGCAAGAGCACAGGAAAACCAACCCGGGGCACAGCCCAGGCAGGGGACAGCAGCCAATAAGTCCAAACCCCTGACCTTTTTCCATTCTTTTCCACGGGAATCTGGGTTTGTTTGGAAATTTGCTTCCTCATAATTTTTCAGCTCAGGGCTGCCTGCTAAACTGACCCTGAGCACACAAATGCAGAGAGGCGGGTCTCCGTGATTCTCTGATTGGAAATAGCCTGGCAGTTCCGGCCGGCGGTGACCCCAGGGTCTCACAGAAGCTGCTCCTGCAAAGTCAACTGCTGTGTGCATGAAGAACGGGCCCGACAGTCAGGCTTATTTCTGTATCAACTACACCTTGAGCAGCAGAGCATTGAGTGCCATGCTACGGGAGACACTCTTTATTACCTTTATTATCTTGTTTAATATTCAAAATGCAATGACCTTGGTTATCACAGCTCTGCTTTATAGGTGGGGACACTGAGGTCGGAAACTTTAAGTGGCTTGCCCAGAGTCCTCCACACAGTGGATGGCAGAGCTGGAGTCTAGTCAAAGCCTCTGCTCCATCCAGGATGGGCGTTACTGTCCTGTGTTTTGGGGCAGATCATCGGATTCTTACAAAAACAGCAGACGGTTCCTCGGAGGGCTCCGGGCTCTTATCCAGGCATCCCCAGGACTCTGGGTATTTCTACACAAAACTGGGGCAACGTGCTTACAAGATAATGTAATGATGTGATTCTATCCACCTCCCTGTTAAATTTATTTTAAAGTGTCAGAATGATAATTTGACACATCGAGTTCATGTGTTCGCTGAACAGCCGGTAGATTTTTTTTTTAACTTTAAAAGAAATGTTTATTTATTTATTTTTGAGAGAGAGACAGAGCACAAGCAGGGGAGGGGCAGAGAGAGAGAGAGGGAGACGCAGAATGTGAAGCAGAGAATCTGCTCTGAGCAGGGCTCGAACTCACCAACCGTGAGAACCTGAGCTGAACTCAGACACTTAACGGACTGAGCCACCCAGGCGCGCCTTTTGCTTTTAATGAATTGATGGGCCTAATAACTAGTTAATAGCCAGTGAAGATAGTTAAGCCAGTTGTTGACAGATAGAATTCGAGTGTTTCTGTCTGAAGCATGCCATTTAAAGGAAAACATAATGCAGGCTAGCGTACCCCCTGCACACCTGTGCCCCTAACGGCATGTGGGGACAGGCTCCCTGCACACATCCTCCCCTTCGTCCTTTCTCCTCCTTCCACACTTGTGCTCTGTTGACCCAGGTTTGTGGGGATCCCCCCCGCCATTTGCCTCATGGCGTTCATTGTATATCACTGTGCTTCTCCTGTCTTCTCTGGGACCATCCGACTCCTATTCACCCTTCAAAACCCAACTCGGGCCTCTTTCCCAGGAAGGTTCCCTGAAACCTGAACTGTCGTTGCCCCTCGGTGCCCCCACAGCCATGCCTGTCCCTGCATATCCACCTCATATCTGCTATAACAAATTACTGTAAGTTCGGTGGCTTAAAACAATGCAAAGTTATTATTTTGCAGTTCTGGAAGCCAGAAGTCCAAAATGGATCCCCCTGGGCTAAAACCAAGGGGTCCGCGGGATTGCATTCCTTTCTAGAGGCTCTAGTGGGGAATCCACACCCCTGCCCTTTCTCGCTTCTAGAGTCCGCCTGTGTTCCTTGACTTGGGTTCCCCTCCTCCTCCTGAAAAGCCAGTGTGGCAGGTTGAGTCCTTCCCACATCCAGCCGCCGTGACTTCTGCTTGCCTGGTCACATCTCCTTGGACTCTTCGTATAAGGATCCCTGCGGTCACCTTGGGTTCAGGAGGAGGCACTTTTCTGCCGTGTCCCCCGTCCTTGTGTATAGCTCTGGCTAGAAAGTCAGTGCCTTGGGGCAGAGCCCACGTCTTTCTCGTCTCGCATTTCTACCCCCTCACTAGATCGGGCGCATCGTGGGACCTTCATAAACACACGCACTGAGTTCACCTGCCTCCCTACTCCGCCGAGTCATACCCCGCCAACCCACTGAAGGACTAACACTCAACTGCGTCGCAGAGGACCAGCTCCTGCCCCAGGATGAACACTTGAACCAGGAGCTCCCGGAGACCAGACCCTCTCAGCTCAGCGGAAGGAGAACCTAGAGGTGGAAGAAGAGCCTGTGAGGGTCTCAGGCTTGCGCTAGCCCCCCGCTGCTCTGCTCGGTGGGGCAGGAGCCTGGGGGGCCCTCTTACCTGAGCAGACCCAGAGCGACTCTGTTACTTTCCGGTAACTGCCGGTGCCCCGTTGCAACAGACCAAGCCGTAGAGCACAGAGTGGTGTTGGGGTTCACGGGCCAGATCCAGGACGTCTAGACAAAGCTGCTCCCCCCGCCCTCTGGAGTCTCCTTCTGCTGGAGCCTTCAGGGCTCCGGTCTCGTGATACATTTCCAGCATGTGCCTTTGTCTCCCACCTGCCTCACTTCTAGGCCCCCACACATGAAGGGTGCGTCTGGCTGTGGCCTCTCCTTGCACTCGATGCCTCTCTGTTGTGCTCCCTTTGGTCTGCGCCTGGGCTTGGCCAGCCAGCCTGAACCCCACCAAAGGTAGGCTTAAAACAAACAAACAAACAAACAAACAAACCCATGCTTGACGAGAACGAGAGTTTAGGCATAGAAACGGAAACCGTCTAGGAAAGAGTGTAGATGCGAACATCAAAGCACAGGAGACAGTCTGTGCGGTTGCCCGGCCGGCCCAGGACCCAGGACGGCGTCTCCGAATCACAGCCAGCGGCTCTGACATGTTCTCTCTCCACGGGGTTCTCCCCGGCGATGCCCCTGCTGGAGACGCAGAGCCCACCTGTCCTGCGCCTGCTCGTAGGCAGAGCACAAGCACAGACATCAGCAGTTAGAGTCTCCCAGGGTCCTCGTGCTAGGCTGCCGGGGCCCAGGTTCATACACCACCCCACACACACTGGCCTTCTCTGGACACACTGGGAGCCTCTATGGACCTCAGATGGCAGCTTCTCTGAGCTGTTCTGTGTTGCTCTGAAGGGAAGGCAGATAACAACCTGGACTGGACAGTCACCCTGAGCCTGTTGAGCAGTACTAGCGACAGACTCTAAAGGTCTCTAGAGTCGCCCCCCCACCCCCAGGTCCGATCAGCTGCACCACTCTGCTTGCTGGTCCTGTGCAAGCAGCTGAGCCTCCTGACCTAGGGCTGCGTCAGCGGTCCACATGCTCTTCTTGTTTAGGACCAGATAGCAAAGATTCTTGGCCATCGGGTCTTGATAGCAACTACTCAGCGTGGCCCCTGTAGCACAAAAGCAGCCATGCGGCCATGCACAATGTGTAAAAGAGCAAGTGTGGTTGTGCTCCCAGAAAGCATCATTTACCACAGCACACAGCCGCCGGATTTGGCCCACAGTTTGCTGAGCCCTGTTCTAATTTGTAAAACGAGGATCCTGAAGGTAGGTAGTAGATAGGAATGCTGAGAAAATAGGGCTCTTCGCACCCAACGTGGCAGACACGGAGTGCTGACGGGCGCCCATGAGTGAGGCTCTGCACCCGGAACAGGTAAGGGGTCGGGGCTGAGATCCGTGTTTATTCTTCTGTAGAACTCGAGGCTCTCCTTTGGCTTCTTGGGGCCGTGCGTCTGTAAAATTCTGTGGTTGCATGGATTAATGTCGATCATCGCTGAAGTCGGACTCCTTCAAATGAGCAAATGATTCCTGAACACTCCGTATGGCTGAGCCTGGTGGTGCAGGAAGAGATCGGAGGAAGGGGGACATCATATTACTTCTACTTCTGAGCATTTCTAGGGTCTGCTTTCCGGTCCTGCATCTCTCCATCTTTCTCCCGCCTCTCATTTCCCTTCTCTGGCACTGAGGCTGCCTCCTGTCATACCCACTTTACTCTCTCCTTCTGTAAATACCGGGACATCTGTCTATAGGTGCAAGCCTCATCATTATCTCTCCTCTCTTTTGGGTACTCAGTGGCTTCTGCAAACTTCCACAGCCTTCTTTAAAACATTTTTTAGGAGCACGTGGTTGGCTCAGTCGGTTAAGCGTCCGACTTCAGGTCAGATCATGATCTCACAGTTTGTGGGTTCGAACTCCGTGCCGGGCTCTGTGCTGACAGCTCAGATCTGGAGCCTGCTTGGGTTTTGTGTCTCCCCTTCTCTCTGCCCTTCCCCTGTTCATGCTCTGTGTCTCTCTGTTTCTCAATAATAAAAAATGTTTAAAAAATTAAAAAACAAAAAAACATTTTTTAAATGTTTATTTTTGAGAGAGAGATCGAGGCAGAGGGTGAGGGTGAGGGGCAGAAAGAGAAGGAGACACAGAATCTGAAGCAGGCTCCAGCCTCTGAGCTGTCAGCACAGAGCCTGACGCCGGGCTCAAACTCACAAACCATGAGTGAAAGACTGAGCCGAAGTCAGATGCTTAACTGACTGAGCCACCCGGGGGTGGTGGTGGGGGGCCTCCACAGGCTTCTTTAGCTCATAAGCCTTTTGCTGGAGGCAAAATGCACTGCAAGGGGGGTATATACCTGGCCATGAGCTGGGGGTGCAGGTGAAGACAAAGGAGGGGAGGTTACATTTCTTACTTCCTATGCATTTGTACTTAGTATGAGTGTCTAAATCATGATGTATTACTTTTCTATTGCTTTGTACCAATTATCCCCAAACCGAATTGCTTAACATATAAGCATTTATTATCTCAGTTTCTGTGCATCAGGAATCCCAGAGCAACCGAGCAGGGATGTTCTGGCTTAGGGTTGTCACCAAGATGTTACAGCTGGGGTTACAGTTATCTGAAGGCTCGGATGGGGCTGGATGACCCACTTCTGAGCTTATTCAGCACTTTTGGCAGGCGACCCCAGCTCCGGTGGCTGGCGCCTCAGCTCCTTTGCACACGGGTCTCTCCACAGGTTGCTTACTTCTCTTCACGATGTGGCAGCTGGCTTTCCTGGAGATGGGTGATCCGAGAGACTGAGCAGCAAGTTGCAGTGTCTTGTAAGACTGAGCCTTGGAGGTCACACATTGTCACGTCTGCCATATTCAGTTCTGTAGAAGAACATCACTAAGCCCCACCCACCCCCACCCACATCCAAGGGGCAGAGAGCTAAGCTTTACCTTTTTTTTTTTTTTTTGCTAAGCTTTACCTCTTGAAGGGAGGAGTGGCAAGGAATTCATAGATACATTTTAAAACCACCACATAAGCGTGCATTCAGTTTTCAACATGCATATCAGTGTGTGAAGGCTCATGAGCTGAGAAGCCAGAAAGACCTGCTTTAGATCCCAAATTTCCCCTCTTACTCCTTAGAGGATCTTCTACAAGACTATCGTCTTCCCTGAACTTCAGCTTCTATCTGTAAAAAGAGAATGAAGACACCTAATTCCAAGGAATGGCGGAGAGAGTAAATGAACTGATACGTGGCATGGATACTAAAACGTGTCTCGTTGTTACTGCGCGGGGCAGACGGTCCCTGGCAGCCTCGCCTCCCTCCGGCTCCCTGGGCACCTTGAATCCCAGCCTCACTCAATGGCTCATTGTCCCGCCGCCCTGTGTGCTCTAACACCTGTGCTCTTCACACACACTGCTTTTTCCGCCTACAGTGCCCTGACACTTTCATAATTATTCTTACTGTTACTAATCAAAATCACTATTCTGTGTCCTCTTGCAAAAGACTTTAAACACCAGAAGAGCTTCTACTTTCAAGAGCGCTAGCACAGAAAACCAAAACAAGAAAGAGGAAACTTCCTACGGCCGGTGCCCTGCAGAGATACTTTTCAATGGAGACATGTTGGCACCGGGCCCACGTGCTGGCTGGGAAGAGGGGCTTCACAGCTCTGATATGCTGACACTCAGTTCCCTCCTCATGTGGAAAGGGATCGTTCTGAAGATCAGATCTATGAACTCATGACAAATCTGCAAAAGATGCTCTCTGTCTTGTTCTCTGTCTCTGAGGCAGCCAAGTATAAAGGTGTGTAAGGAAATCCTCTGGGTAAAACCAGCTGGCCCTGAGCCACAAGGGAAAGAAAGAGAAAAAGGTGCTGATTCTTGTAAGTGGAAGTCTATCATATTCCTTTTAGTATCTTTGTACTAACAAAGAAGACAGAGATTCTGATTCCACTTCCTGTGTGGGGTTTTCCAACACCGTCAAGCAATTCTGTGACACGAGCTGAATCGCCAATGTCACAATAGCCAGTATCTGAGCCCCGGTTGTCGCCTGTGCTTTGGATCGAACTGCCATATAGATCAGAGGTTCCCAAGACCCCTCCTCAGGGTCAACCAAATAGCTAGAGCCCCTCGCAGAACTCAGAGAAAATTTTGCTTAGTAGATCACTGGCTTATGATAGAAGGATGGATCCCAGGGATAGCCGGACAGAGGAGATGCGTAGACCAAAGCATGGGCAAGGGACGCGGAGTGTCCGTGCTGTCTGAGTGCGCCACCTCCACGTGTTCACCAACCTGGAGAGCTCTTCAAACCCTGTCCTTCAGGGTTTTGTGGAGGTTTCACCATGCAAGCATGACTGATTCAATAATTGGTAGTTGATAACTGAACTCAATCTCAAACCCTTTTCCCTCCCATCCTTAAGTGATCTAGCTACTTTCCAAAAGTCACTCCATTAACATGAGAAAAGACGGCTTAATGGCTCTCCTCACTTAGGAAATTAAAGGATTTTAGGAGCTCTGTGCCCAGATCCAGGATGAAGACCACATATAAAGTTCTTAGGATGAATCACAATATCACAGGGGTTTATCTTTAAGGTGTCCAACGGAGGAACGAATATGAGAACCCAGACTTGCAATGTACCCTGTATTACAGCCTTATAATTTCAACATGCTTTAAAATTTTCTATTAAGCCTTTCCCATCCAGACTAACAGTATAAGAGTCAGAGACTCTTTTATTTGGACAATTTATTTTATTTGATTATAACATAGAATTTCCATTATAGTTTTATATCACATTTCATTGTAAGGAATACATATTTTTGCCTAAAGATTTGTTGTGCACATACTTAATTGTATATACAATTATTTGGTAATTTCCTTACTTATTCTTTCCTTCTCTAGTTTCTAGTAGTAAAAATCCACACGCAGTTGTATCGCAAAGGAACATTCCTTCCAGAAAGTTTCCACTCGGTGCCTTTGTGCTGGTAGAGTGCCTCACTATTGGTATAGAGAAGCCAGACCTCCCCGAGGGCACGAAGTCTGTGGATAAGCACAGGGGCTGGCGGGCTTCTGTCTCTGGACATTGCCTCCTTCCCCATGGAGAGGATGATGAAGGTCATCTGAACACGAGGCACACCCTCATTACAATAAGGGACATGCCTTTGACTGTGAACGTGGGACCTATCAACCAAGAGGTCTGCATGGCTCTGCATGGGATCCCAGCCATGTGCCTTGCCCCGTTTATTCTTATTTCTCTATGGATTGAGCAGGGCCAAGGGAAATCCAATAATCACATCATTATACAGCTGCCATTACAGCCAAGGTCCTGCACAACGAACATTTTTCATACGGAGGCCCATCAAAGGGGCCGAGCCTAAGCACCATTTGGAGCCCACGTGTGGAGGCTCTTTGCCAGGAACGGTAGATGAAGACGTGGAAGGTGCTTTGGGGAGACTGGAGGGCTGGTGTTTTGCCGGCTACCAGGACGTTAGGACTACTTTCACTTTTTATTAAAGCACTGACACTCAAGACCCAGTACTCTTTCTTGTGAAACCCTCTCCCCCCAACCAGGAGTCTAATCAGGGGCACAGGTCCCTTTAGGGACCTGAGTCAGAGGCAAAGACTCAAGTATGCACAGTTCCGAGAGGCTGGACTGAGGCCTGAGTTTACCTAAGTAAGCTTCAAGCCACGGTGGGAGTGGGACAATCCCCATAGGCTAGATATTCTCAGTCCCTACTGGGTATTACTGCCCACAGAAGTCCCACAGAAGCCTCATAGTATCTGTATTATCCCTTAGTTTTGTCAAAAACGTATATATCTCAACTGGCTGGACAAAGCCAGGATAGCACAAAATTTACTTATTGTTAGTTCTGATCTAATGGTGATGTGAGATCACATTTATGCTTAGTGAGAAAGAGTTCTGGGATCAATTGGAAATGTCTTCCATGAACAAAGGAGGAGGTGGTGGTGACCAGCTTGCTCTACATTTCCCTACCCTGGTCTGAATCCATGAAGCCAATGTATATCTCCAACTTATGAGCTAGAGTATCTCTCCCCTGACCATTTTATGGTAAAAGTAGTGGCTGTACATCCTCCTGAAGTCCCCAGAATGTTTGGTGTTTTGTAGGGTGACCTTGAAGAAACCTTCCAGCAGTGGGCATCTAGTCATACCATGTCTTTGACTCTGACAAAGTGTGTCAGCATCACATGCATGGATGGATGGAGAAGTGGTACTCAGAGTCTATATTAAAACTGAGATGGGGGGCGCTTGGGTGGCTCAGTCAGCTGAGCGGCTGATTTGGCTCAGGTCATGATCTCACAGTTTGTGGGTTTGAACCCCACGTCGGGCCCTGTGCTGACAGCTCAGATCCTGGAGCCTGCTTCGGATTCTGTGTCTCCCTCTCTCTCTGCCCCTTCCCAGCTCACCCTCTGTCTCTGTCTCTCAAGAATGAATAAACGTTAAAAAAATTTTTTTAAATGGAGAGGAAAGTCCCCATAAAAGAGGGGGTTGATTCTGTCTAGGAGTCTTGAACATAAGGCCAAATTTCAGACCAAGCAATAAATAGAGCTGAAACCAGAGTGTGGGTCCCAGTGTAGGACACAGACACGGAGCACAGCAGGGTCATCGCAAGAATGCTCATCCAATGGTACACACACACACAGACACACACACACACACACACATGAGTGAAGTCCCAGGAGCTAAGCTCAGAGAAACAGCAATGTGAGTGGGTTGTGATGACCCTCTTCAACTGCAATGTCATAGATTTAACTTAGAGTTTGAAAGAACCTTTCAGGTGATTGAGTTCCCTCACTATCCAATACATTCTTCTTCACCTTGAATCTCAGGAGCTAGGACAGCCTGGCAGCCCTAGCTCTGGTGGTGGTCTTGCAGAGGAAGGATGTTCTCCCTTCTCCACTGATGTAAATCCCCCTTTCAGGCACAGCCAGTTGGTGTTCATTCTCTATCCTTGCTATTCTTCCTTCAGCCTTCATTCATTCATTCATTTGGATAGTCAGTCAGTTATTCCAATATCCGCAGGAGTTTTTGGAGGACAATGCCTTTGGTGGTCCAGGGTCCCTCTCTGGGAAATCAACCAGGTCTGGCGCTCCATCCATCCATCCATCCCCACCTTGGATTTACTCAAGCATTGGTACACCAGAAATTGTCCAAGGGGCATTGTGGGTTGGCAAGGATTGTGTCCAAATACTCAAAACCCCAAATTTCAAACCCACAAAGAGCTTCCTGTAGTCATGGATTCTTTGGACCATTATTAAAGCCAGAAAACTATTTCCATTTCTTCAAACTCATGCTAAAACACATCATCAACTGATGTGGCAGTGATGGCTGCCCTGCCCAGCAGTATTTTCCGAGTTATTGGAGGGAGTGGGGGAAGGGAATCAAAGAGCCTGAGGATACCAACCACATGGCATGGCTATGAGCTGCAGTGAAAGCATGAACAGTTCAGACTCTTCTGAGCAGAAGACAATTCAATGGTTGGTACCTCCTGGCATCTGGCAACTCTGAGTCAGGTTTGTCTCAGCTTCTGCTTCCTGGCCTCTGGGCCCTCTCTCTGGTTTCATGATCGGCTCCTTATGTCCATGAAGCTGGTGGCTGAACTTTGTTACATGGAGGAGGCTGTGGAAACCTCAGTAGCACTGATCACTGTATCCTACAGCTCTTCTAAGTTTCCAAGCTCCCTAAACCTGCCCCTGGGTCTCAGCTATCACATGTGATGTCTTGGCCTGATCTCATGACTACTGCCTCTTGTATCCTTGGGTTTTGCAGAAAGGAATCTGAATTTGGGCAGGAATCTGCCTACATTTGAGAAGTTCCTTGAGGAACTGGTGGGATTATCTCACCTTGAAAAACAGTAAAATGACAATAAAATAAAAGGAAATAATCACATGCCAGTAGGCGTTTGGAGAAAACCCATTACTGAAAATCTGAGTAAATTTGTGATGTTCTTTTCAGTTCAGCAGGACTTTCTCAATCACTTCCGTTATGGTTATGGAATTTTAGCCATTTTTAAAAATCCATTTTAAGGGTATTTTTTGTCTTTTTTAAAATAAAATTTCTAGCTTATTGTTCTGGAAATTATTAAATCTTGGCTTATGTGATTGTCAGAAGCTCTATTTATTGACTTAATTGTTTACTGTAATGACATAAATATCTTTTCCCTCTTCTCTTTAGCCTGATTTGAACAGTTGTGAAATTTTTCTATGATTTAGTAAGTTCAGTATATACTAAGCTAACAGACTATATTGGATGCCAGAAATACAGATTCCTTTCTTTTCTAAGATCCCCTTTATGTACAGTAACTTATTAAAGTCAAGAGTCCTCAGGGGGAAATAAAAGAAAAAGGTAAAATGAGGGTCATGCTAAATATGTTCAAAATTAGAGGTTGAGGTGTTTGTTTCCAAATTTACTATTTGCAATAACTTGCTACTGGCCACCAAGAGGACCTGGCCCCACACCAAACTTTAAGTTCCAGGGTTAATCAGAGGTTGTCCCAATAGCCTCTATAGGATAGAAGGTGTTTCCCCAGGTAAGTCTGAGGGGAGTGTCTGCTGTAGTAAAGAAGAAAGACTATAGATCTGGCCCCATCAAGGTGGACAGAAATGGACCCATGGGGGTTCCAGAAAACGACAGACTCCCAGTCACAGGCAGAATGCCACATGAGACACACTATACCCATGTTCTTCACATGAGCCCTGAGACCCTGCTCAGCGATTCTCTGGCCTCTCCTTGGACTAGGACTTGGCAGAGGCCCAAGATCTGAGACAAACCATGCATGGGCTCTGCATCTGGTCCAACCACATTCATCACAGAAGAGGATGATAGATGGGCAGTTGGTCTTCCTTCCTTCAACCACCCCCATCCCTAGACTCTGCCTTCTTCCCTTTTAAGTGCCTACTACTGCTTTGACCAGAATCTGAGAGATGTTAGGGAAAATTAAAGGTGATATCTGGCTTCTCTAACTAGAAAGAGGACACTTGCAACAAGCTAGGGTAACCAGACTTGTGTCCTTGGCTTCCCTTGGCCTGTCAGCAGTTTCCATGACAAGCCTGGCCCATGCACTGTGTCTCTGCTGTGGACCTGGGCTGACATCTTCCCTAAGGTTCTGTCCACATCAGAGCCTGGACACCCACTTTCCTAACTGTCACCTCCTGAACATCCAAAGTCTCCATGGGATGAGACGAGGCACCTGACCAGCTAGGACCATTGTATCTGCAATACAAGTACCAATACTAGCAACAACTGCCGAAGTGTGCTGTTAGCACCCAAGATGAGCCATGACTTTTAGTCTCTCAACTCCTTTAACCCCACAAAAGCCTCTGAGCTAAGCATTAAGTTTGTTTGTATTTGAAAAGAAAGGAATGGTAAGAGCTGATATTTATTAATCATCTCCTCTATGCCAGCTACTTTGCCTAGCACTTTACATACTCTACCTCACTTTACCTTCACGTTAGCTCTGTGGGGTGGGTGCTTGTTACCATCTTGGAAGATGGTAAATAACTTGCTAGAAGCCATGGATTTTATCAGCATTAGAGGCAGAGGATTCAACCCCAGGCAGCCTGGCTCCAGAGCCCTCACCATAGGTACCCCAACACCCCTGTGGGCTTCTTTCTGCTAAAGGTACCCCAGGTCCCCAGGCCCACCTGATGGCTCTGGTCTACTGCACTCTCTGAGATGACCCTGATCCCCTCTTTCAAGTAGAAGAAGATAAATCTCCTGGACTGTTAGGTCACCTGGTAGCAATGCAGCGATCTCTTGGAGCCCCCTCTGGCTGAGAGCTGGGATGTGGAAGTTCGGAGGAAATAAGCTCCCTTCCTTTTTTGGAGGGGGGCTGCTGGGCTGATGCTTGCCTCAGAAAGCCTTGGACAATGAGTGCATTCTAAACACAGTGGTTAAGCCTGATCCACAGAAGTGGTGATGGGGGCAGGGGGTGGGGGGCCGGTGCCAGAATGGCACAGGAGAATTTTTACATAATAACAACCATATGTCTTAGAAGAATGGGAATGGTTTTCACTTTTTGCACAAGGACCCTGGAAATTGCTTCAGGAAATCAGCTTCAACCCCCTGATGAAGTTAAACTAACGTGTCAGAAAAGCAGATGAAGTGAAAATGTGCCTTTGAGCATCTGTGGCTTCTGACATCCCCTGACCACTACCCACGTTACAGTGGATGAGATACTGGATGTAGACAAAGAAAACATCAGAGTATCTCGGGTGCAACTAAATCCTCCAAAGACCACGCTGTTCATTTTTCACAGAACTTTCTAGGTACACTTGGAATCCAACCTCGTCCTGACTGAATTCTCAGAAAGAGAAGTCCACGCAGAAAAGAATGTGCATTGTTTGCTGGCATTTGGTCTTAATTTTAAACAGTGTAGTAAACAGTATTAAAACACTGATTTGCCCACCTTATGGAAGCACTAGACATAGACTTGATAGCCAGCATCATTCAACACTCACTAACAGGAATAGTAATTTGTGTCATTAAACTTCCCCTACACTTGAGACATTGACCCTGAAATGCGTAACAATGGCCATATTGACTTCAGTTCCCCCCACATCATGTGACTGCTCTATGCACTTCCAATTTCCTAAGCATTTCTTTGTGAATTGGCATCAGATAATGGGCACTTGAAGGAAACCATTTCCTTTGCATTTTCTTACCTCATTATTCCGATTAGCATGGAATGACAGCACTTGAACTTTATTTTATGATCAGAGACAAGGGAAAACTGGCCGGTTGTTGTGCCTTGTCTCTCCTCTCCTTCTAAACTGTGGACTCAGTGTTGAGCAATTCCTAGGAATCTTTGTCATAAGAAAGGAAAAGGCTTTGTCACCAAAGAAGACAAAAACCGTTCTGCAGAGCGAGAACCAAAGCTCAAGCACGGTGGGGAACATCAACCTCAGAACCATAGGGTTCTGGGCAAACTGGCAACTGGGAGTCCTAGCCTGCGGTGGTGAGAGAAAACCACAGTTTTATGGTGGCAAGTTTTATTCTCCAAGAAAGTCTGTCCCCTCATCTGTGGGCATATAGTGTGTCATTGAGGAGCCTCACTGGGGCTGCAGTGAGCTTTGAAGGGAGCCCTCCCTGCAAATGGCGCGGGCGTTTTAGGCCTTGGGAGCTGCCTTCTTTTTTTTGTGGCTTAGAGACAGTGAGATGTTGTCGTAAGTGCTCCTTCAATAACCAGCCATTGGAATGTGCTCCCTGGGACTGTGAGGCTGCCTGTATGCCCACTCACGTGGGACTCTCTCCTGGATGCAGCTCTCTATTCTCTGTCCTCAGCGCCAACTCCACCAGAGGGGACCCTCTCCTACGGAAATAGCCCTTCTGAAATCCAGGGACTGCCTTATCTGTCATTTTTAATCGCCTCTGTTTCTGAGTTGTTATGAGACATGTACCCTGTTTTGTGACATTTAACTTAGTTCTGCCTATCTAACTTTGCCATCTCCTTGGAATAAAGAGCAAGTTCTTCCACATGGGCCCTGGCACAGATTTACACATGAGAGCTGAGTTATCAAAACAGCTGTGGCAAAAGCAAACAAGCATTATGCTTTCTCCAGGATACATGATGGAAAAAGACTCACTGGCAGATCAAAATGTGCTGCTTTCCAACTCATTCCAAGCTCATTCCGTTTCTACTTAACGACAATTTTATTTGTGAAAGTAATGTAGACAGTTAGCTGTTTTCCCTCTAGAAATGACTTAAAATTTGAAGCTAGGTGATACGATCTGTTTTTGTAACAGTGTTTTGACTGATATTTTAAGCACAATATCTTTTAAGTCACATTTAAGTCACATGTCTTCACTATCCCCCACAATCCAAGTCACTTCTTGATTATAGCATTCATGGCAGCACAGATTTTTCCCTTCCTCCCCTCCCTTTGTAATCTTTGGTACTGTGTTTCAGACTTAAACAGTTGTGTCTAAAATGGCATTAATTCTGGAGCGCCTGGGTGTCTCAGTTGGTTAAGTGTCTGACTCTGGCTCAGGTCATGATCTCACCGTTTGTGGGTTTGAGCCCCATGTCAGGGTCTGTGCTCCCAGCTCAGAGTCTGGAGCCTGCTTCAGATGCTGTGTCTTCCTCTCTCTCTCCCCTTCCCTGCTCATTCTCTTCTCCATCCCCCATCCCCGTTTCAAAACTAAATAAACATTAAAATGGCATTAATTCTAAAGAGTCTGGACATTGCTATGGTTGAATAGTCATTTTTGATCAGCGTGAAGTTGTACCTGTGAAGCCCTCGCAGAGCCTGGCTGGGTGCTGAAGATGCTTAGTTAATTGTTATTAAATGATTGTAAGAGAGTTTGAGATGACAATGATCGTATATGAAGAAAAAAAAAACCACCAAAAACCAAAACCAGAGTCTTGTTCAGTAAGAAAAGCATTTGAAGACTCCCAAAGTTGGAGGCTTCAACAGAGACAACTCTGAGCCTCCAAACCTTTTCTGCTTTTACCATAACAAGAGATGACCATGCGGCATCTGGGTGGCTCAGTTGGTTGAGCATTCTATTTGGGTCATGATCTCACAGCCATGAGATCAAGTCCTGTGTCAGATTCTCCACTGAGTGTGGAGCCTGCTTGAGATTCTCTGTCTCCCTCTCACTTCACCTTCCTCTCTCAAAAAAAAAAGAAAAAAGAAAAAAAGATTGATGTCCATGGATGCATGGATGCTTAGCCTTATTCTGGGTAAATAGGAAATACCATTGAAGCCAGGTTATTACAATTAATGTATACAGCACATTACTAGACATCTAAGAACATTTTAAAATTTCTATTCCCTAAAGGATGAGGAAACTATGATTTATAATTGTCATATTACATTCTTTTCCCAAACTGAAAAGCTCTACGTCTTTAATCTCTTCTAATGTTTGTTTATTTTTGAGAGAGAGAGACAGCGACAGACAGAGCACAAGTGGGGAAGGGGCAGAGAGAGAGGGAGACAGAATCTGCAGCAGCTCCAGGCTTCGATCTGTCAGCACAGAGCCCAATGTGGGGCTTGAACCCAGAACTTTGAGATCATGACCTGAGCTGAAGTCGGAGGCTTAACCAACTGAGCCACCCAGGTGCCCCCAAAGCTCTAAGTCTTTAACTCTTTCAATAAGGACACATTTAATTACCCTATTTTTCTTATTTTCCAAACATTTGGTCATTTCCATTAGCTCTTCTGTGAGCTACTTTTATAATAGCGACCTTCACTTTTAGAGACTACACCTGGGCACGTTTTTTTAATGATGGCCCAATACATGCTAAATACCATCTTAAATTGTCTTCGTGTTATTACATAATGATGCTTTACCACCTCTCTCCATAACACGATTCTATTTTTGGCTTGGTCTTTATTACTGTCCAGGAACTAACTCTAGATCTTTCTCAAGGGTATATATATTGGATGTATCCATCCCTTGACCTTTAAATACTGTTTAGTGATTCATACTATGTCCACACCTTCTGTCTGCTGTAAAACAATGGCACAAGAGTCAGAATGAAACCATTATGCTGCTCTAGGCATCATATATAAAGTGCAGTGAGCCTGGTGTCCTGGGCAAACTGAGGGCAGTTATCAAGAGGGCTTGGGAAAACTCCCTGGTGCTAGCAGAGTGGGCAGAGTGGGTGAAGGGGACGTAGAGCAGGGGTGACCATGCCACTGGTTCATCCTGTCTCTGGTTTGTCTTTGTTCCCAGGTTACTTCCTGTTACCGTAAGAACTTTCAAGTGGTTCTGCACAAGTGGAGCTCTCCTAGATGTGTACCTGGTGAGGTCAGCATAAAATTTCATCTCTCTGATTGCTTTCAATTTATCGCAATTGTGAGCTGGTGGATTGAATATCGTGTGTCTTGGAGCAAACAAACTTATCTGGCCAGAATAGAAACCGCACTTGTTTGTGTATTGCTTTCCCATATTCATTCATTCATCATTCATTCATTCATGCATTCCTCTAACACATTTTTGGAACTTCTACTCCATGTAAAGTGTTAAGCTCAGCTCTAGGAATGCAAACAGTCCTGCCTTGAGGAGCTCATGATCAGCGGGTTCCCCAGAAAACTCTTTGTCAGGGCCTTCCACTCACCATAGCAGAGGCAGAAAGTGCACCTTGAATAGATTGTCATGTGGAATCCAGTATCTGATGCCATGCTACCTAGAAAGGAGTACAGGTTACTTTTAAGAAGGCAGCTAGTTATAGCAGATCAAGGATGAACATAGGAGCCATCAGGCACTTGCCATGTCATTTACCTATTTCACTTACTAACTAGTTAGATTTGGGCAACGTCCTTAACCTTCTAATCTATAAAACAGGGCTAAAGATAGAACCCCTCCCATAGGGTTGTTATAACAAATCACTCTTCAATATGAAGAAGGGAGCACAGTCACAGGAAGAATTGCTTAAGCTTTTGAACCCTTCCTCTCCACCCAATATCACTTACCTCAATCTCTTATTACTGAAAACCCAGCCAAACCAAAATCAATCTATTTCATCTGGATTCAACATTCTGCACCAACTGACACTTATAATCACTTGCTGTGATTATTGGATGTAGCTTAGAACACGAATAGAATCGCTAAAATGCAAGTTATGTGTGCCGATGGGTCAGTGTTAACCCAACTGGTGTAGGGTTATTGGGGGGCTATGGGGATCTCAGGCAATATAAGACTTCCAGCATTTTCCATGGCTTGTTGAATCCAGATTAATCAGGTGGAGGGTTTGTGCTATTGTTGTTATTGCTGATATTATTTGGGTTTTTTAAAGTACAAGACAGAGGTAAATGAATTGGGCTCATCTAGGGTCACCAAAATGTAGATGATTTCTTCCTGAATCGACATTTTGAAGTCAGCAGGCCTCGCTCAGTGTTCATAAAGTTATGCTGAAAGCCACGTGCAGGAAGCAAAATCATAAAAAGGAGTATGTGGACACAGTTGGGAAACTTTTCCTTTTTTTCAAAATAGGGATTTGGGCATAAAAAGGAAAACATTGGACCAGTCACGCATCCTGAGATTAGTCAAGACACATGGGACCTTTCACCTCCTGCAAATGTGGGGTGGCTGGCATGGCCAGTGGTGGCCGTGAGCATTTGGCACTTGGCAGGTGTGATGGGTCACAGTGAAATCAGATCCAAGGCCCTGGCCACTTCTAGGGTGAACAGGTGCCCATGCCACACATGGTAAGTATATTTTGTGAGGGACGAGTAATCCCAGTGACTAGGTGGTCTGAAAGATGAAATCACTCTGGGGCCTCCTGAAACCAACTCATTAATGCGTACGGTCTTTAATCCTTAAGCCCCTACTATACTTGTTGGGTTGTGAAGGGGAATTTCATAAATTCTGTCTGGCTAGAATTGGAGAGACTATCACAAGATTCTAGAAAAGGCTGTGTGTGTGTGTGTGTGTGTATCTCTGTGTGTGTGTGTGTGTGTGTGAACACAATGAGTAGGAAATAAGAAATTGCTTGGCTGGAATAAGAATTTGAAAAGGAAAGATATTTCTGGTTTAGTTCAGAAAAAGGATAAAGGTCTCAAAGCTTGAGACTGATGATACAATATTAAAATCAACACAAGAAGAAAAACCCCTTTACTGCAGGCTGATTTCTGCATTCTTTGTAAAGTGTTTTACTATATGTTTTTCAGCTACGTAGACAGAGCACTGATCTTTATTCTTGACTATTTATTTTTGTGTCGTAGGTTTACCTGTTCCATCAGGAATTTTCCATCTAACATCTATTCATGAGGTAGATATGTATATAAAATCTCCAAATAATTTGAGCCCTACCTTTTATACGCATGCCTGTCCCTGTTACAGAAATGTTGATAGCAGGCCTTAAGAATCACTTCAGGGGCACCTGGGTGGTTCAGTCAGTTAAGTGTATGACTCTTGGTTTTGGCTCAGGTCATGATCTCACAGTTTGTGGGTTCGAGCCCCACTGAGAGCGTGGAGCCTGCTTGGGATTCTCTCTCACTCACTCTCTCTATGCCCTTCTCCTGCCAGCTGTCTCCCTCAAAGGAAACTTAAAAAATAAACTTAATAAAAAAGAATCACTTCAAAGGCTTCTGTATGTCCCCTGAATGCTCAGGAAAGTCTTGACCATGACTGTTGAGGTTTTCTTGCAAGTCTAAGGAGTATAAGGCACTGCTCTACATCAAGGGCCAATTTGCTACAAAGAAGGAATGTTTTCAAGCATTTCCCCCACCCCCCCCACTCTCTTCTAACCTTAGGTCATGGTCCCTTTGTATTTTTCATGACAACAGTCCTTGCCTCTGAAATGTGTCAAATGGAGCCCGGGCTGGCTGTTACTCCACAAGCCTCAGGTAAGGGATCTAACCTCCAAGTCTCTGTGCTCAGCAACTGGGGCCACATGTGACGGAATGGGAATTGAAGGGGCTGGTTATATAAACAAGCTCAGAGCAGAGACTGGTGATAGCCCCTGGCAATAGACCCTCTAATTAGCGAAGTTCAACCCCACCCCCATTTTCTGAGAACTTACTGGATACCTGGAGGAGTTGCCTCAGGAATGTATTTACAGCTAATAAAAGGTGACCCTTCCCGAAAGTCTCCTGCCTCTTCAAACAAACAAGGCTCCCCTGGGACCAGCCCTCGCCTCCTGTTCTGTCCTTTGAACCTATTACTATGCACGCCTGCCCCAGAGGATGTCAGGCCAGGTTTCAGATTTCACTGGTATGCAATGGCTTTTGCTCTGATGATAAAAACTTCAAACACCAGGACTCAGCTAGACGAAGCAGGGGAACCACGGAGCTGGCTGTCCTTGAGCTGAGAGCATTCTGTGAGATGGACCCAAGGGCCACATGGATGTCTGCTGGCTCTGGCGGCTGTAGATAACCTCGTGGAGTCCATGCCTACGTGCTTTTGAGGGGGAGACCAGACAGGATGGGCCTCTGTTGTTTCCTTTCCTTCCACGTTATTTGAAGGAGAGGCTTTTTGTCAATACTGTATTATCCAACCAGAGACTTCATTAGAATAGTAAGATATTAATTGACTTTAGTAATCTGAGCTAAAGGTCTAGTGATACAAGAGACAGCGTTGTCTTAGAGTCACTGCCCTCTGCAAAAGCTGGGATTGTTAGAGCTTCAAGAATCTGCCATCACCCTCTGAGACAGAGCCAGATGGAGAGGGACAAGAAAGGTCCCCGGAATCCTGGGGAGGAGAGGAACCAGGCCAGAGAGAGAACCCCAGGACTCACCTGGAAGAAAACTCAAAAGGTGTATATGTGATCCGCTAAGAGCGAGAATTTCCATCTGATCATGCATATCCCCTACAAGACGTCTCAGGCTCCAGGCCCAGCTTAAGGCTGCATAAGGCTTCTTCCTACCATTGTATTTTAGGGATTATTTTGAGAAAGGAATATCAGAAGGATGTATAAATGGCATGACATTCCCATTTGTCTCTGATAGCTTGTAGGGTAGAAGGAAAATTCTGTGGGTGTTTTAGAGCACAAAGCAGTGTTCTCCCTACCGCGATGAAATGCTTCCAGATACAGAACAAGTGAGTGATTGGCTGTCTTGTCCTGGTCCCAAAGGCCCCAAAGGGCTGCAGGGAGTGGGTCCAGACAGCCTGTGGGGAGCAGGCACACACCTGCACTCCATCAAGGAGGCCCGGGTTGTCTGAGGGGAAACCGAACCTGCCAGCGCAATCTCGTCTTGTCTTCCAGTCACCTGGTGGGGAAGATGTCTACGGTGTGCAGAGTAATGATGTGTCATGAGCGGGGTCTGTATCTGCTGTCCACAGGTTTGCAGTCTCTGGCTGGAAGAATGTGGCTCCCTTGACGTGTCTGGGGAAGATCAGAGCTCGTGGGGTTGCCAGGTTGTCGGAGCTGTGACCAAGGGGGCCTTGGACAGAGCCCCTGGGCTTCCTTTCCTTTCCCCAGGGGTTCCTGGCCAGCGTACGGCCCGCTCGCTGCGGGGACAGCTGACTCGCAGGGGTCCACACTCCTCCCTTTTAGCCCCCAGCTCTGCAGGATGAAGAGTGTGTGGCGGGATCTCTGCTGTTCTCTCATGATGGCGAAATCAGACACCCGCCTAACGCAGTGGAGAAGAAAACTGTCAAATCTGCCATTTTGCTTCATGCAGACCAACCAAGCTATTCATTGATCTATTCTGGTAGGTATTCTCGTAGCACAATGGTTAAGACGCATGTTTTACAGGCAGGGCGTATCTGTTCTTCTGTTAGGAACTTTAGCTCATCAAGGTGGTGTTTGCAGAACCTGACAAAGTGATAAATTTTGCTTATTTTAATCCTTTCCTTTTTCCCATCAGAGGTTAATTGTTTGGTATTCTTTGTTAAACTAACAGTTTTGATGGGTTAAGAACCACTAAGGCTGCTTAAATAAACAGACCCTTCAGGTAAGAACAGAAAAGCCAGTAGACACAAGCTATTAACTTGCTGCCTAGGCTTGGAGTGTTAGTTGAGTGACACTGAAAATGACTTGTGGATTCACTCGCAGAATGTTTTAAATACCTGTTAACTGCCAACAGGCATTAACTTTCTTTTTTGAGGCCGGAGAAATGGATTCCTTGATATTTAATCTTCCTGAATTATAAAAATAATCCTCTTAAGTAATGTTGTACCATCCTTCAAATGCACTGCTTACTCCCTTTGACATTATTTTTAATTTACTGTTTCACAGAAGTGAGCTCAATCTGCGTGTACAATGACCTTACCCCTTTTTTTGTACACAGACTTGAGAATCTAGATTGTACAAGTTTGCTAAAATGATTCAGGAAATATTCCACTTGTTTCCATGCTCCAGAAGAGTTGTTGTGTCGTGGGAATTCTGAATTTGCTTCACAGACAATTTCACAGTAAGAAAGTAGGATAGTCATTTATGTCCATAACAGCAGGTGTAGAAACCCGGGTCTACTGCTCTTCTAGAAGTATCTACCTCCCCAAATTTCCTCCTTTCCTGCAGTCTTTTGTCTATTCTGAAAAGTTTGAAATTCTGAACACACTTCAAAATAAGCCACAGATCTGTACAAAACCAAGTCTGCTGATAACTTGATTTTAATTATTTTAAAGCGATAGAGTAGTCCGACAGAATAGATGTCTTAATGCAACAGAGTCTGATGAGCCAAAGATACAATATCTTCCCAATTTATGTAAGTCTTCTTTCATTTCTTAACAGTGTTTTGTAACTTTCGTGGTATAATTCTTACACACATCTTAAATTTCATACCAAGTGTTTTGTATTTTCCGTGCTATTGTAGCTATTAGTTTTTGAGTTTCCAAGTTTAGTTGTTTGTTGCTGGTACATCAGCTTTATTTTTCCTGGTAGACTTTAGAAGGATTTTCTGCAGGCATTTTCTCCTTCTACTTTATTCTAAATTCTTTTTTTATCTCGCTGTATTGCACTGGCTGGGAAGTTCAGTACAACATTCACTGGAAGTGGTGAGGGGGTATTTTGCATTGTTTCCCACTGTAGAAAAAAATGCATTCAAATTCACCATTAAATATGAAGTGAACTATGGATTGATATTGATGTTCCAAGGTGAAGACAATTCCTTTTATTCCTAGTGGGCTGACAGTTTTGAAATATGAAGTGGGTTTAAGGAACGTCAAATGCTTTTTCTACATTTATTGAGATTATCATGTGGTCCTTCTCTTTTGCTCTGTTTAACAAATATGTTTGGATTTATCATTTGATTCAGTCGTGGTGAAAAATAAAGCACACAACAACATTGTGATTTCAATCCTTTAATATGTATTGAGATTGATTTTATAACCAAGTATTTTGTCTATTTTGGCGAATGTTCCATATGCATCTGGATAGTATGTGATTTCTGTAGTTTTGTCGTGTAGTGTCTCTTTTCTGAAGGTCAATCTGGTCAACTAGTTAATAGTGTTCCCCAAGTCCAGTGCCTCCCAATTGATTTTCTATTTGATCTATCATTTACTGAGAGAGAGGTATTTAAATCTCCAAATATAATTATGATTATGCCCATTTCTCCTTTCAGTTCTGCTTCATCTATTTTCAAGTTCTCTTATTAGGTACATGCACATTAGCATCACATGCCACTGTGATGAAGTGAGTCCTTTATCATAATGAAATGACCCCCTCCGGTCCCAGCAGGATCTTCGGTTCTCAAGTCTCTGTTTCTACCTCTTTGGTGAGCCATGGCCAATGGCGTTTCTATTTCCATTCTTTTATTTCAACCCATCTATGTCTTTATGTTTATGGCTGTTTTGTTGCTGTTTTGTGTTTGTTGTTTTGGAGTCAGCATACATGTGGACCATGTTGTTTGACCCCATCTGAAGTCTAGGTTTCAGTCAGAAATGTTTAGGTGGGCATTGTCTAACAAGACTGTCCATGGTGATGGAAATGCTCTCTATCTACACTGCCTAAGATGGTGGCCACTATCCACCTGCGACTATTGAACCCTGGAGATGCTTTTAGGTTGACTGTGGAATGACATTTTTATTTTTTTATAATTAAATTTATATTCAAATAGACACATGTGGCTAGTGACTATCAGATAAAACCATGCGGGCTTAGATCATTTATATTTAATGCACTTAGACTTATGTGTGGGTTTAAGTATAACATATTTTGATTTGTTTTCTATTTATTAATCTCATATGTGTTCCTTTTTTTTCTTTTCACGTGTCTTTTTTAAAATAAATTTCGTATTTTTTGTGATTCTATTTTAAATCTACTATTATTTGTTAGCTTTACCACTTTCTTTTGGGAGGGAGGGGCTGCTCTAGGATTTAAAATACATATGTTTAATATTTCATACTTTATTTTCAAATGATATTAGATCACTAAAATATACTGTAAGAAATTTATATCTACTTACCACCTTTTTTCTGTTGTCACACATTTTATATTTGCACATATTATACACTACACAAATCAGTGTTATTATCTTTTGCTTTAAATAGTTGTTGGTGAAAGGAATTTAAAAACTAAAAATAAGTTTCATATTTTTGTACATATTTATAATTTGTAGTACCCTTCATCCTTTCTACAGATTCAAGTTTCTAGCTGAAATTCTTTTTTGTTTGCCTAGAGAATTCCCTTTAATATTTCTTGAATGAAGTTCTCAAGGCCCATTTTTTGGTGAAGATTTGCTAGTTATAAATTCTCTGGTTTTGTTGATCTGATAAACTTTTAAGACAAATTTTTAAGATAAAATTTTAAATTGAAATTTCCCCCCGACCTCAGCCCTTTAAACATGAAATCCAATTTTCTTCTGGGTTCTAATATTTCTGATGAAATGTCTTTGTTTTTTTCTTTATAATGTGCTTTTTTTTTTCTTTTAGAGATGTTTAAGATGTTCTCTTTATCACTGGTTTTCAGCAATTGTACTATGAGGTGTTTAGGTGTGGTTTTCTTTGTGTTTGTTAGATGACTTGGATCCATGGGTTATAGTTTTCAGCAAATCTGAAATATCCCCAGCTGTTTCCTCAAATATGATTTCTGACCCCTCCTCTCTCTTTCTCTCTCTTTTTCTGACTCTAATCACACATTTGTTAGGTCGTTTGGTATTATCTAAAAGGCCATAGACTCTGGTCTATTCACTCTTTCGTTCTTTTTTCTTCCTATCTTTATTTTGGATAGTTTCTATTGTTGTGTATTTAAAAAAATTTTTTTTTAATGTTTATTTATTTTTGAGAGAGAGACAGACAGAACAGGGGAGGGGCAGAGAGAGAGGGAGTCATGGAATCTAAAGCAGTCTCCAGGCTCTGAGCTGTCAGCACAAAGCCTGATGTGGGGCTCAAACACAAGAACCACGAGATCATGACTTGAGCCAAAGTCAGACACTTAACTGACTGAGCCCCCCAGGCGCCCCTATTCTGTTGTTTCTTTATGCACACTGATCTTTTGCAGTTCTTACTTCTTAATCCAATCCAGTGGAAATTTATATTTTAAAGACATTTGTCTTTAGAAATTCCACTTTTTTGGATATCTTTTCTTTCCGTATTATATTCATGTCTTCCTTCAACCCTTGATCATATTAAACATACATATAAATAATAGCTGCTTTGGAGTCCCTTCCTCCTGAGTTTACCACCTTGCTCATGTCTGGTTCTATTTGTATTGATGGAGCTTTATCCTTTTCTATGTTATATCTTCTTGCCTTTTCTGATGTCTAGTAATTTTTCTTAGATATCAGTCATTGCCAATTTTTTTAGTACTAGGTTTTTTTTTTTTTTTTAAGAGTGTTAGGCTTTGTTCTGACAGGCAATTAAGATATTTGTGGGTTAGTTTGCTATTTTTGAGGTGTATGTTGCCCTTTATATGGCTTTCCTCTAGAGTTAGTTTAGCTCACTACTATACCAGGACCCTTCTGGGGTCTCTGTTGAAGATCAAGTTGAAGACCCATCTTCTCTGGATGTAGGGAATCAAAAGCTTTCTGGCTCTGTCTGAATAACTCTGGACATCGTAAGGCCTGTAGCTTCCCAGTAACTTTTTGTGCCTGGAATCTCTTCTTCATCCAGCCTCATAGCAGGTGCAGAATGGTCCTCATCCAGAAACTCAAGGGGACATTTATGAAGATTTTTCAAGCACATTCTTTGCACAGCATCCTCCCCTCTGACACTCTGTCTTGCAAAGTCCTCAGTTTCCCCAACTCTAATCTCTATCCTCTTATATCAATGATATAGACCTGCTCTATTTAGGATTCTTCTCCCTGTACAACAGTCTGTGATTTGCTTCCTGGAAGTAAGTTGAGGAAATCTTGTTTCTACATTGTTTGTTTCCTTTTTCTCAGGGAACATAGTCTTATACTTCTTCTCCAATTTCTGGTACAGTTGTTTCATATAGCTTGTCAAGTGTTTTTATCTGTTCAAAGTAGGATAATGAGTCTCAACATTTTTACTCCCTCTTATCCAGGAGTCATATTTGATTCTTAATATATACTTAATGTATATTTTTAATTATAATTAAATCATTATTCATATAGTGCCTGGTTTTAAAAATTTATCTAATTTCTTTATATTGCTTACACACTATCTGGGCTATATGACTGCATTTTGAATGGCATTTTAATATGATCTCAACCGTTTTTTCCAGAGAACATTAAGATTATTTCTAATTTTTCCAGAATTATGATAAACATTTTGAGCTCAACTGTCTTCTTCTCCACTTTATCTGATAATTCTCTTCATCTTTGCCCAACATGATTTCTGCAAAAGAGAAGTCCATTCAGGTGCTCTGTGAGGAAAAGGCACACGGTTGGGTAAGTTTGGGAAGTACGATGTGCTAGACTCTTCCTGGTGAATGATAATGTACCCTGGCTTGTTACAGTCTTGAGAAACTTTACACCAAGAAAGCACACTTATCTTTTTTGTTGTTACTTTAATCATTGGGAAAATTTTATATATGCTTTCATTATTTTGTTAAACAATATTCAAAGCATGACGAATTCTGTTTCAAACAGCAGGGCCTTGGAAGTATGTATCCTGCCGGGTCTCTGGCCCGCTCTCCCCCCTGAGGCCTAAGCTGGGGAGTTGGATTCCAGCAGTTGAATGACCCTTGGCATGTTTTTGTCCATTCCTTAAATACTCTAGCCTGAGAGGTCTGGGGGTGAGCAGACTCCCACTTCATGGGCAGGGACTCACAATCCCTGGGATGGGCCTGATAGGCACAGAAGCTAGTAGGTTCCTGAGGAAGGCAGATGGGGATGGGGATCAGTCGCCATGATGCCCCTTGGGAACTGCAAAGGCTCTGGAGAAGTAGGTTTGTTAGAAAACACAATGCTATAAGACCCTCAAAGTTTTTGTATCCACATGCCCTGGGAAAGGTGGTGGTGGAGTCTGGGGATATGAGGTCTGAAGCCCTGACCCACTAGAATTGTGGGAGACGTGTTTCTAGGCTTCACACTCTGCCCTCTGGGTCCCCTCTGTGGTTGTCCTGGTGTCCTAGACACCTCTGTGTCCCCGCTCTAAGGGAGAGGCCAGCAGGTGGGCAATGTGGTGAAGGGAAGGCCCACCCGGTCTTAGCTGCTGACACAGAGGCAGGTAATGTGTTCCACCATAGGGAAGCCTGGTTCTGCTACTGGGTGCCTCATGCTACTAGGTGCTCCTAAAGAAGGCCATTATGTAGAAAGCTGGTAGCTCTGATGGTTCACTGTGGAGACATCTGTCACTCACTGCTTGTCTCCATAGTTTCTGACCCATCAGAGGGCCAGGTGGGTGGCATAACTGACTTACCTCAAACAGAGAGCTTTCCTTATGGAGTTTCATATCTTCTCAAGGTGAAAATGCATCTAGTCAGGAGGAAATGACATCTACCACTGCCACATTCAGGATCTGCTTGGCCTTGCTTTCTGGGACAGCTGATATCACTGTCCAAAGCCAACTGGGACCTTGGCCCCCCTCAACATTGGAGCCAAGGGCAGCTTCTCTTGTCCTGTGTAGAGTATATTTACAGGACAGAGAGAATGGGGCAGATATTTGAGTGAGGCAGTCGCAATCGTCCTGAAGAGATTTGGTGAGGACCAGAACTAAGCCAGTGCAGATGGAAAGAAGGCAAACAGTGTAAGACTTTTTGATAGAAACTCAGCATGACATCCAGCGCATCTGATGGTTCTGTTCCCTTCCAGGCATCTTGTGCTGTGGCCTCTATTTGCAAATCATCAACCGTACTATGCTGTCCCGAGACTTCCTTCCTTTGGTGATGCCATTCTGCCTGCCTGGAATGCCACCTGCCTTTGACTGTCTTTTCTGCGGTGATAGCCTCCCTGAGGCTGAAACCTCATCTGGCACTTCCATTTCTTGCCCAATGAACATTTTCCAAATCTGCGAATAAAACCAAATGAATAAATGGAATGCACTGGCAATGAGTAGCTCCCCCTCTTTGCAGTGGCCTCGATGTGGTCATGGTTTCCCACTGATGATGAGTGGCCTCTCCTGCAGGATTCATTTTTCTCTCTTTTACCTCCGTCACCAGTTTGTTCTGTCTCACAGCTGCCTGTGTTCTTAAGCTTAACATAGAAGGCACTTCATAAGGGTGGCTGGGGGGAGGTGCCTGGGTGGCTTAGTTGGTTGAGTGTCTGACTTCAGCCCAGGCCATGATCTCATGGCTGTGAGTTTGAGCCCCACATCGGGCTCTGTGCTGACAGCTCTGAGCCTGGAGCCTGCCTCGGATTCTGTGTTTCCTACTCTCTCTGCCCCTCTCCAACTTGCTCTCTCTCTCTCTCTCTCTGACAGCTCAGGGCCTGGAGCCTGTTTCAGATTCTGGGTCTCCCTCTCTCTCTGCCCCTTCCCTGCTCATGCTCAATCTTTCTCAAAATAAACATTAAAAATAAGAATAAGTGCACCTGGGTGGCTCAGTTAGTTAAGTGTCTGACTTTGTCTCAGGTCATGATCTCACAGTTCATGGGACTGAGCTCCATGTTGGGCTCTGGGTTGACAGTACGGATCCTGCTTGGGATTCAACCTGTCTCAACCTCTCTCTGCCCCTCCCCCCATTCAAAATAAATAAATAAACTTAAAAAAAATAAGGTGCTCAATAAATGTTTGTTCAGTGAATAAAGCGATAGACAAAACTACACCCAGCCAGCAATTCAGAAATCAATCGACTGCAACATTTCTCAATGGGAGATGACCAGCCCGTGGAATAGTGCCTCCCCTGTATCAGGTAAGGGGGCTGCTCTGAGAAGAGACCCCTCCTTACACACTCTCCCCGTGCCCTGGATGGTGGTGGAGTTGAGGAGGAAAGTCGGGGCATGTGGTGAGGACACTCAGAGCTGGGGGAGGCCAGCAGCTGTCTGGCTTGAGTCGTCCTGATGGACGCTATGTACTCACAGCCTCATTCTAGTAGGTTGATGACAAATGTGTAAGACACATGGGTTGCATTTTATGCTGTAGGGCTTAAGCTGGTTACCACCCATGTTCATTTTCCTGGCCAACAAGCATTGTCAAAACCAATGAGTAAAAACCAAACGAGGAAGTGGCCTCTACCTGGTGTGATGAACAGCCTCCTGTGGGGAGGAGGGGCTGTGCCTGGAGGTGTCCAGGCATTTGGGGAACAGAACCCCATCGGTAGAAACACAGTTATCTGCCCAGACCCAACACGGCTGGGTCTGTGTAGTCAGACAGGCATTTTTACTGGCTTTTCTTTTCTCTGCGGAATTCTTAGGTTGTTTGCCGGGATTGGCTGCATTAATCAAATAGTTGTTTCTCAAAGACATCGTTTATGTTTGCTGGAGCCAGAGAGGGATCTGTAGGCCTTATTTTTACTTGCAGAAAGTAAACTCTGGGCCAGAAAGTGAAATGCCATTGGTTTTATTTCATCGCAAAGCCCTGAGGACAAATTCTCGCCCCTTCTGGGTTTATAGTTGGGCTTGTGACAGAGTAGGAGGAAAGAGACCAGAGGAAAAAATGCCAGGACATGAGAAGGAAGAGAGGGGGAAGGTTCTGGCTCTCTGAGGCATGAGGAGCAAACCAGGGAACCGCTGGGGTCCAGGTCCTTCCCCAAGAAAGGCGGGTTGGTCTTCCTATGCCTCATTGTCCCCCAAAGGTCAAAGCACTTTTACTCAACCAAAGGGCACAAGGACTCTGGGGATGGTGTCCAGCATTTTCCATGCAGGTACACAGGACACTGGTAGTTACTCGCTGGCATTACCCCAAGTGACAAATTTAACAAAGCCGTGTGGCTGATCCGTGTCAGTTAATTACTCAAGGCTGTGTCCTACTTTATTTTAGATGGCATTCATTACTTCTACAGAGAATAAAAGTAATCTGTGAGTCCATTTTTTAAAAAAGGTACATAGATAAAATATAAAAAAAGGAAAAATTGTCTACATACATACAATTCAGATATCACTTCTGGCAACATTTTGGTATTTTTCTTTTGTCTTTCTTTAGACAAAAAAAAAGGCATGGCCTTTACTATTCCAGAAGAATATAATTTTTATGGATTTGTAATATTCTATACTATGGTTGCACCATGAATGATTTGGCCACTCCTGACGATTATTTAATGTGTTCTTTCTTTTTTTTTCCTTTTTTCCACGACACAGAGGAAGACATTGAACATCCTTGTACACAAACCTCAGGGCAGTTCTTACTTATTGTTTTTTATTCCACGGATGAGAGAAGAAATAAAAATAAATACCGACTCTTTCAGAAATCTTGGTACATAAAGCTAAAAAGCAGTCCACATGGTGCCCTAACAATGTGTTAATTTATCAAGAAAAGTAATTGGACTTATTGTGAAGTCCTCCAGATGCTGGTCGTTTGATTTATTTTTCTTTGAAACTTTCAACCAAATGTCTTAAAACAGACGTGATGTGAAGTGGAGAATTTTGCTACAGCTAGAGGAAAGAGCCACTCATTCTTCTTACTTTTCTATCTTCTGAAACAACATTTTCTTTGTTCGACTGCTTAAAGATGATTTAAAAGAGTTTCCACTTGCGGGGCACTTGGGGGGCTCAGTCAGTTAAGCGTCTGATTCTCGATTTCGGCTCAGGTCATGACCTCACGGTTCCTGAGATCGGGTCCCGCATAGGGCTCTGCTGCAGGTACAGAGCTGCTTGGGATTCTCTCTCTCTCCCTGTCTCTGCCCATCCCCCTCTCGTTTTGTCTCTGTCTCTCTCAAAATAAAATAAAATAAAATAGAATAAAATAAAATAAAATAAAAAAACTAAAAAAATAAAAGAGCTTCCACCTGTGAGAAGACAGCCTGGTCTCTCCTGGGGGCAGAGGCCGCACAGCCATCTGCAGCTCTTGAAAGCCTTGTTGGAAAATAGCCTCAACTCTGGTCGCCAGCATTAGGCACACACAACGGTTCATGTAGATTTTGCAATGGATAAAACAACTTGTGTGGCTGACATCGTGTTCACCTGAGGCTGTCACTGACCCGACAGAGCTGAGACTTTCCCTTCAGTCCAGTCTTTCTGATAAATCACATTGCACCGTCAGCTGTGAACTTTGGCTTCAGTTGAATAGGGTTTCTTTTTCAGCCTTGAAATTCCTACGTCTTTATGTAACTTCCCTGCTAACGACAAAAATAAATAAATGCCTTCCCCAAGCAAGGAAAGAAAGAAAGACAAGCAGAGAAAATGACATTTGCGCCCTCCGGGCGGGCTCCTGATTAAGGACCAGAAAGGTAAGAACAACAGTGTTAACAGTGTCCTTAAGATCCACTGGCACGCGGGTGCCCCCCTCCCCCCTGCCCTGCATCTCGGGAGAAAGATTGGAATGAAACACTTCATAGATACTTACATGCCTGCAACGATGTTAGGATGAGAGCCATCCGCACAACCTGATCTGAGCCAGGAAATTTGGGCTTAAGGCAGCAGGAACTGTTGACGGGCCGGGTGCCATGACTCATGAGTCCTATCTGGCTCCCTACTGTTCGGAGGCCCCGACAGCAAATTCAGCACAGAGACGCGTACCTGCTTCTGCCACAGCACAGGACCCTCTTGGAGATGGGAGAATAAAGCCAGACCAATGGCTTTATGAAAAGATATTTCTGGGGCACCTGGGTGGCTCAGTCCATTGAGTGTCCACTTTTGGCTCAGGTCATGATCCCACGGTTTGTGAGTTCGAGCCCTATGTCGGACTCTGTGCTGACAGCTCAGAGCCTGGAGCCTGCTTCGGATTCTGTGTCTCCCTCTCTCTCTGTCTCTGTTTCTCTCTCTCAAAAAAAAAAAAAAAAAAAAAAAAAACATTAAAAAAGATTTTTAATAAAAAAATTTTTTAGAAAGACATTTTTTCCCACATATGCCTCCTGCCCCTGTGATTGTCTCAAAGAGGAAGGGATTGGAGGGACACCACACGCTCAAGAACCCACACTTCATGGGGACATGCTACATACAGCTCGCAGGGTGCCTGAAAGTTCGCTCTGTTCGCCCATCTGTGATTCTGGGTGCTTGGACTGCGTGAGAACATGTAGCGTCCCGGCCTCGTGGTACCTACGTTCTATGGGGAGGCAAAGAATATGCATGTTATTATGTGAATCGAGTGTGAACCCATTTCCATCAGCCACAGGGTGATATGTGCTGTGGGGAGACAGAGCTGCTTGAGGAGAAGGAGCCAGGACACAGTCGCTGGTGACTTGGTGGAGAAGGGGAAGGACAAAGCCCTGAGGGGGGAGCATCCCTGACCCCACACAGCTGCCCGGAGAAGGGGATTTTGCACAAAGGCCCTGACACAGGCTCGTGAGTGGACAGTAGGACCATGGTGCGCCACCAGTGAAAGTGGACAGGTCCTGTGGTCACCAAGTGAGGGCCTGGAGTTTGCTGAGAGATGGGCAGCTGCTGGGAGGTGTGGAGCTTTGAGACCCACTGGACCATTTCCAGGGCCTCTGCCGCCCCAGCCTCCTTAAGGGCACCTGCTGCCCCAGCCCATCCGCTGCTGGAATCCTCTTTCTGGAGCCGGGCCCCCCAGACCCATTCCTGGGCCCACATTCTGCCTGTTGGATCTGCCTGTTGGATCAGCTCAGACTGTTGAGTTTGAAGGACTTGCAGCCTCGTTAAGTCACTGAGGGAGAAGCTGAGGGCCATCCCCCCAAGGCTGTGCTTCCTCCATCCCTACCTGTGATGGCAATATGGGGGCTTCCGGTCAAGGGGGGACCAGGTCACTCGGTCAGTTGTCTAGGGGTGCCCCATGTGATCCTGCCTCCCTCTGAGCCTCGCAGTGGGCTGGTGTGTGTGTGGGGGGGAGTTGGCCAGATGTCGTCAATTTCCAGGCTCAGCATTATATCCCCCAAACATAAATTAATCTCCCCACAAAAGGAGAAAATACATTTTGCTTCATATTGCTTTATACTTAAAAAAAAAAAAAAAGAAAAGAAAAGAAAAATCAGGTCTTTTATCTCCAGAATGACTACAGATGAAATATCACTAGCTTCATATTTCGAGATAATTCCCCTTCCTGCCAGTGTTCCTCCAGGAATAAAGACGTGGCAGGCGCACTCTGTTGTGACTGCATTTTCTCCCTTTGTGTAAACATGCTCCTCCGGGCTCCCTCTGATTGTTGGGGCCCAGCATGTGACGGTCACTGGTGGCCCGAGAGGTCTGGTTTTTAGCTTCGTAGATCAGCCGGGGAGGTTAACAAGTTAATAAAATCCTATTTATCAGACTCCTGAGTCCATTTCCTCTTCCCTGTGGCTCCTGGTTATAATTATTCTTTATGGACTCTCCGTGTTCCTTTAGATCTGGTTTCCTCGAAACACTCCTATTTCCTGAGAGTCACGGCCACAGAGAGAGAAAGCCCAGTTCCATGGAAAGATGTCTGTTACTCATTTCCACCTGGTGGGACAAGGGTCAGCGGGAGGCGGAGCTTAGATAGCCCACATGGTAACTTGTGCGCAGGTCCCTGTCTTCTCGGGGTCCCGGATTGGCCCCAGCCCTGTCCACACACATCTGGGGGCCCTGGCAAGCTTCTGACCACTTAGCAGCTCCAGGCTTTTACCTGAAAACCGTGTCCACATATGAAGATAAACCACAGTAGTTTATGTGAAAGAGCTTAGAGAACAGCCCCAGGAAAGCATGGAAAATCAAGCCTTGGTGTTGGTTGCATCTGTGGTTATGGTTTCCCCTCTACACTGTGCCAGGGGGACGGGGATTGAAGCCACCTCGGGCAGGCCCCCTCCTGTGCGTCACGATGCATTTATCAGGTGCCCTGTCAGCCAGGGAGACCCGGCCTCAGACGCTGAGACGGTTAAGTCCTGGAGAAATAAGGACCCCTCTCGCTGAGCAGGACAGGGGTGAGGTTGTGTGCGCCTTGTGCTGGGGATGTGCCAGGCTGCTGAGCTCCTGGGGCCACCTCTGGCCTGTGGGGATCGGTCCCCCGACTGCTCCTGGGGACCGGCCTTCTGTTTTACTTTTTTATTTTTATTTTTTAAATATTTTATTTATTTCTAGGAGAGAGAGAGAGAGAGAGAGAGACAGCATGAGCAGGGGAGGGTCAGAGAGGGAGTCACAGACTGAAACAGACTCCAGGCTCTGAGCTGGCAGTCAGCACAGAGCGCGACGCGGGGCTCGAACCCATGAACCGCGAGATCATGACCTGAGCGAAAGTCGGACGCTTAACCGACTAAGCCACCCAGGCGCCCCAACCGGCCTTCTGTTTTAAAGGAATGGCCCAATCTCACTCCTGTAGGTCGTCCGTGCCTCATGTCAATGACCTCTCCTTCTAAGTCTCCACGTGAACTTGTCTGAATTTCAAGCCTTGGCCAGGGGCGTTGGCAAGTAAACATACAGTGTACAAGAGCGCGTGTCCTGGAGGCACCCAAGAGCTCTTGATCCCTCGGGTCCTCTGTGCACCTCAGCTCCCCACACCCCGGCTGAGAAAAGCCACAAGCAAGTTAAATACTCCCCGCTTTCCTCTACCCACACCTTGATATCGCCGGTCTGGCACCCAAACACGAACTTGAAAATCCATCTCCCCGCTGATGCCTGGCAGGCAGAGACTGGCCTCCACGATTTAAAAGCCACAGCATGTCAACCACAGCTAACCAGGCAGGAAAAGGTATTAATTAACTCAACATTCAACAGTCAAAAGAAGAAAATAACATGATCACTCCAATAAATGCCAACAAACTTGTCTGATAAAACCGAATCTATCTTAACGAATGTTGCATGCACACAGGCTAAACCACAGCCCTTCTGGAGAGGGACGCACTGCAGTCCTTGAATAAGAGGCACCTTAAAAATCGCAAAACAAAAATCACGGTCACGCTGAATGGTGCCAGTCAGATTAGAGTCAGGGCGGTGAAAAGGATGTCTGTGTCCACTAGTAACATTTAATGTTGTTTTGGAAATGTCAGCCCACGGAATTAGATAAGAGATCATTTCATGATAATATAATCACACATCTAAAAACACAGAATAATCAACTAAAGTAATTGTTAGAATGGACAGGAGAGTTTGGTGAGCTGCAGGGTGGTTTTTAAATTAATATGCAAAAATCACTAGCTTCCCCTGGCCTGAAAAATAAGCATTTAGAAAATACAACGGAAGGGAGCAACAGTGATTACATTTGAAAAACGAGGCAAGAATTTTACAAGACCTGCCGAACCTAATGAAGAAAATACGTTATTCTGCCGAGAGAGATAAACTCTGCTGTGAGTAAATGAGATAACATAGCTTATCTTTGGAAAGGGCGGCTGGATGGTGTAAAGGAATAAATTACCCTAAATTGGGCTATATATTCCATGAAATACTAAGTAAAGTACACCAGGATACTTCGGAATTTCACAGCATGACACGTGGGAAACACACACGTGGGAAAATAGTTGTGAATCATCAAGGGATTTGTGGAAAAAAAACTGATGAGGGCTCTCTTTCCCAGAATCTACAATGTTGAGATTTTCCAGAAAAATCAGCATGCCCTGCACTGGACCAGGGACAGACAGAATCACTGCACTGAGCGGACGGCCAGACACAGGCTGAAACACCGTGTGCCTATTACCTTAGATACATTGGATACATTGGATACTCCTACAGGAATATTTTATTTCATGTGTTTTAAGCATCTTTAAATATTTTGAATATTACAATATTTACTCTACTATCTTTTTCCTAACTGCCCTGTTGTTTTCTATTTTCTTTTGTACAAATCCTTAAGTCTGTTCCTCATGTCCTTGAGAGTGTCTTTAGTATTGATTTAATATGACTTTTAGTCCGTTTTAATTACTATTTTAGTTTTGAGAAATTAGGTCCATTATAAATGCACATAGTAACACAAACTCAATTAATACCAAAGTGTTTACAGAAAAAGTTGAGTTCCTCTCCTGTTGTAAACACCTAGACCCTCAGTCTATCATCTCAAGATTTTTTTTTGTATCTTTCTAGAAACAAATGGCAGCATAATCTATGGAAGAAGCACCATAGTATAACACTGTTTTTAAAAAACCTGTTGTGACAGCACATATAATGTACTTTACAACTATTTGTGACTGCATAATATTCCTTTTGGTACAAACACCATGCATTATTTCTGAATGTTTACGTTTTTCCACTTTACCATTTTTTATGTTTTATTTTGAAAGCGCCATGTATTTGGAGAATAATTTTTTTCTTGATTCCATTTTCTAAACATACAGCAATGAATAAATATTTATAGGTAACCCCCCCAAAATAAAAATAAATGCTATATATTACAACTATCTTGGCACACATGTGAAAGAATATCTAGGAAAAAATTCTGCATGGAATTGCTATTTAAAATGCCATATGCTATAGTAGTGGGCCCATTTGGCAATGTCTGGAGACTGTTTTGGTCGTCATAACTAAAGAATGGGGTTCTGATTAGCATCTAGTGAGCGGAGGCCAGACATAATGCTAAACAGTTGGACAGTTCCTGACAAGGTAATTCTCAGCATACAGATGGGCACCTGTCTCTGTGAGATTAAATGCCATGTCTCAGTCCAAAGCACCACGTGCAGAACCAGAATTGAGTGCTGGTTTCTCACAGTCAAAACCCACACTCCACGTTTTTCACTGTGGAGCTGAGACCCACACAGAATAAAGACACAGAAAAATAGAGGTGAATGAAATTAAAAGGAAAAGACAGGCAATGGGGGTCTAACATATCATCAGCAGGTGTCTCTGATGTGGAGAATAAACAGATAAAGCAGTGAGCAAAATTAGAGAAGTCAGAGGAGAAACCATTCCCAACATGAAGGAGCCACTGGATCTGCTGATTGAAAGCTCGCATCACCTTCCTGAAAAATTTTAATAGAGAAAATTTCATCTTGACTATATCCTGGTAAAATTAGTTAACTCTAAGGATGGGGAAAGAATACCACAAGCTTTCAAAGAAAAAATACAATCAGTCTGGAGGGGAAGAAAGATGAAGCTTGGATCCCACGTGACACAGCTCTGACACAGAAGCAGACATCATGGCATTCATAGGGGAAGACGTGAGCCTTCCTCCTATACCCAGTGAGGTTGTTCTTCCTGTATAAAGTCAGCATAGAGTCATTATCAGAAGTGCAATGAACTTTTTATCTGAAAAAGTAGCAAGCCATATGTGAAATGATTAAAAATAAAGAGTTCAGGCAAGAAGTAGTAGTAAGCATTGAGATATAGTCAGTATGCTTACAAAACTCTGTAAAAGTCAACATTTTGAAGGAAGAGAGTCCAGAGAAAAATTTTTAAATAATCTGTGATAAAGACAGACTAAGTTTCTTGTGTTTGTTAATAAAAGGAATAGGTCAGAGTGGGCTGAACTGTACAAAAAACTGATGTTCATAGGAGAGAGGCAAAAATTATTTCATTTTTTAAGGTTTCCTTTCTGGGGTTGAGAAATATTTAGTGCTCTTTGCCTGTATTATTTAAAGCTATAAAGTTAGTCACTGAGAAACCTCAGGACAAATTAAATATCTCTTAAATTATCACAAGATGAAAAACATATCGATCATAAAATGGGACATACAAAAAGAATAAAAATATTTCATTCTGCCTGAAAAGCGTGGGGAGCACGGATAACTTAATATGTGAAAATCTATTAGCATAATTCTCTATGTTGCCAGATTTATGGAGAAACCATATGGTCATCTCATAGATGCAGAGAAAAAAAAACATTTAATTAAATTTAACACTCATACATGATCGAATAACAACTCTTAGCAAACTAATAAGAAAAGGGAATGTTCTGAACTTAATAAAAGACATTGATGACGGAGAAATTATCCCGTGAGTGGTGAAGCATTAGAAACATTTATTTTGAAATGAAGAGCAAGAAAATGTTGTCTGTGATCATTGTTTCTGATTAATATTGTACTGGAATCCTTGGCAAGTCTCATAAGAAAAGGAAAAGGGGCTCCTTCCTCGCCATCCCCACAAAAGTCCCCAAACTAAATGAAATATGAAGAGGTTGGAAAGAAAGAAACACAGTTATTGTTTCCAGCAACCATGAATTAGAAAATGTAATTATAAAAGTTTCTGCCAACAACAGAGCAGAACTTACAAGAATCTGGGAATAAATCTGACAAAAGACAAGTATGACTTTTATTGAGAAAATTATAATGCAATTTACAAATAATTAAATTGGTGGAAATGCACTGCATGTTCACAAGCGGGATGATAACTTTATGGTGATATCAATTGCCTCTAATTTAACTTTTGAATTCCAGGCAGTGTCAGTCAAAATCCCACGGGGTTGGTGATGAAAGTTGTCACTAGCTTTATCATAAGCTCCATATGGGCTAAGAATAGAGAAGAATAGAGAAGACATTCTGATGACCATGAGGAGTGGGGCAGGCAGAGGAGATGGACCATTTCTCCCAACTTCACAACATTCTAGTAATTAGAAGAGTATGATGGGTTCAGGAGGATGAACGAATAGACCAAGAAGACAGAGCAAAGGACTCAGAAGGCAATCCGTGTGTACATCCTCTACCAGATTCTACCAATTCTCTGGGACAAAACATTGGCAGAAAGGCCAGCTGGTGCAATGTGCTACTAGAACAATTACCCACCACATGGGCAAGATAAAGTGAAATATATACTTGATGCCATTGCCCATGATGGATTCCAGTAGGCTAAAGAAATGAGTTTGAAGAGTAAAAAATACAGGACAATAGGCAGTTTTGGCGAACATGTAGAGAAAAGATGACACTCTGTCCCGTGGGTGTTGGGGGCTGGTAATGTATATGGGACCATTTCTCTGCAACACCGTGGATGATGGGTATATGCTACCTGACCGCATTCCACTCACTCAGAAAGTCTCACATCTGAAGGTGTTCATTACAGCATTGCTTTCAAAAGGAAGACTGGAAAATACCTAAGCGTGCCCTCGCATGCGAAAATGGATAAATTGTGCCATATATAACAGGATTCTGCATAGATCTGAACATGCTCATGGGGACTAGAAGCACGGGGACGGAAGCTCCAGCCGTGTGAATAACATCACATCTTTTCAAAGACATAACATCTGAAGCAAAAATAGAAAATGCCATTGAATATACAAATTACCATGTTGACAACTGGTAACACAACCAGTGTTCTTGGGGAGAAATTTGTCTGTTTAGGAAAATGGTCTTTGTAAACTCCTTTAGGTCTGAAAGGGAAAACCCAGACGGTATATTTTGGAGAAAAAAGGCATCTGAAAGAGGATACGCTGTGCTATTGGACCATGATTAATTTATGAATGTGAGATCATAGAAAATGTTTACTTAAAAGTTGACTATTCTACTCTGTACATCACCAGAATGGTAAGCACATGTCATTATGCATTTGTCCAAACCCACAGAACATGGAGCTGAAGCCTAATGTGGACTGTGGACCCTGGGCGATAATGGCGTGTCCATGCAGTTTCATGCATTTTAACCAATGTACCCCCTGGTGGGCAGTGTTGGTCATGGGGGAGGCTGGCGGGGGCAGGAAGCATGTGGGAAATCTCACCTTCCACTCCATTTTGCTGAACCTAAAACTGCTCTGAAAAATAAAGTCTGTTTAAAAATACCCCCCAAACCAAACTTGTGATATAGTAATTTAAAAAAGTGTATTAGTTCAAAGATTTTAATGTGTGCCCATTTTACAACAGTGTTTATTACTTTTGTATTTGAGGAAAATAAATTAAGAAACTTCAACTATACTAGGAATTCAAAAAACACAAATTACAACAAGGAAACACCATTTTACATGGACCAAATTGTCAAAAATGTAATTAAAACGACGTGACCCTTGATTGGCAAGAGTGCATGAAACAGACACTCTCTTTTACTGTTGGCGGGACGTAAATTAGTATAGATTATCTGGAGGGCATCTAAACCCTGGAAAACATTCAGACCCTTGAAATTGTAATTCCACTTTAGGTAAATTAACCTAAGTGAAGGTCAGAGACGTGCAAAAATATTTACATAGAAGGGAGTATGTTGTTACTTAAATGATGGAGGTAAAATATAGGAGACCTCTGTGTACCCAACAATAGACATTTATTTAAACAAAATATGCTACAGCTTATATGATGGAATAGGACCCATCCTTTGTGTGTGTGTGTGTGTGTGTGTGTATCATGTGTGTATGTATGTATGCATGTCTATGTATATATGTGTGTGTGTGTGTGTGTATTCAATTACACAAATACACACAGATAGAGGGAAAGAAAGGAGAGGAGGCTGAGAAAGAGTGAGAAAAAAATAAATGAATAAAAACAAATAGACCAAAATGTTAAATGTGTTTCTGGCAGGTTTAACATAGTTTCTGTAGTTGCCTGCCCATTTTTGTACAATATATTACTTTGATGACAATTTCTTTTTTTAAATGTTTATTCACTTTTGAGAGAATGAGCAGGGAGGGGCAAAGAGAGGGGAGTACAGAGGATCCAAAGCAGGCTCTGCTCTAACAGCAGTCGGCCTGATGCATGGCTCGAACCCACGAACCATGAGATCATGACCAGAGCTGAAGTCAGACGCTCAATCGACTGAGCCACCCAGGTGTCCCGATAGCAATTAAAAAATAATAATGTTTATTTATTTTTGAGAGAGAGAGAGCACAAGCAGGAGGGGGGCAGAGAGAGAGACACACACACAATCTGAAGCAGGCTCCAGGCTCTGAGCTGTCAGCACAGAGCCCAACGCAGGGCTTGAACTCATGAACTGAGAGATCATGACCTGAGCTGAAGCCAGGAACTCAACTTACCTCAACTGACCCAGGTGCCCTGATAGCAACTTTAAAGTGCTGGGGGAAGTACCTCCAGCTTCAGTAGCCAGGGCCACTCAACACCTTGCTCACGTGACCTGTGGCTGGTGGAATCAGATGCCTTCTGGTCCAGTGACAAGAGTAATTAAGAATTCACTTCCTCCGAATCCAGTCTTTGTACTACAAAGCAATTTAGAAATACTGAGGAAAGAAAAATAATATTGTAGAGTATATGTAAGCAAATGAAGGAATCGGAAACATTTGGTAACACAAATGTGAAATTCCTCATCTCCATGAACACATGTAGCACAGATAAATAATGACCAGCACGTCACACGGTGCTCAAACTCATGGTAGGGAGTAAATTAGAATCCCATCAGGGCTTGAACTGAAAATGAACTACTGGGGAGGAATACCATTTTTGTTGTGAAAATAAAGGTACTAATTTGATAAGGAGATTAAGGGAGTGGATTTCAGGGAAGGGAGGTTTCCTTGTTAAAAATTTACCATTGCTAATGGAATTCATTAATCACTCCCATCTGCTATGTCTGGTTATAAAAATAGCAAATCAAGAAGGAAAATTATGGAGATCTTACACCCCTGGAATGTTCTTATACTTCTTAAGGAATTAGACATTAAGCTTTCATATTTGGCAAAGAGTAAGGGTTTATTAAAAGACAAAGTTCAGTGTGCATTTGCATAAATATTTATGCAAGTGTCTATACCAATAATCAAGGGGAGCACACACAAAACGTTTCTGGAAAATAAAGTGAGCACAGTGTAAGAGACTTTTAACCCACCTACGAGGCAGAAGAGCCCTTGCTCACCTGATAGGTGTATTCTTACTGCTCTGCAGTTAGGAAGTTGACAGCATGTTTTCTGATGTTAGTATTTCACTTCCCCACTCTACTGATCATTTTTCCAGTCCCACGTGATCATTTCCTTAGCTGTTCTGAAATCCTAATGATTTCAGAAGTGATGGCTATTCCTTCTGGAAATTCAGCAAAGGAAAGACTAACTTATTTGAGGCTATGGTATATACTGTAAAAATATCAGATCAAAAACACTTTAGCTGTTTAAAAAAAAAAAAGTTTGTTTTTTCAACACATTGAGCCTCTGCTCTGTTCTGACCTCTGTTCTGGGATCTGCAGTTAGAGACATGGTTGATACTCAGTCCCAGCCCTCAAGGAATTCGGCGTCTGAGGGACCTCTAAAAGTACAATTCAACATGGCTAGTGTGTAGAGCAGTGATTGACACAAAGTCCTTTGGTAGCATATTAATTCTGCCCTAAGGTGGGGGCATGATAGTCATTAGTGCTATTCATGGATATTTTCTTGTTCTCACAAACACATGGTAGGATTCTACTTGTCTACCCTCCTTTAACTGGGCGTGGGCGCGTGGTTTGCCTTACTAAGTAGTTAAAATGGCAGTCCCACTATTGACCACATCGAGCACATAACATGAGGGAGAAACAATCCCTTTGTTGTGTCAAGCCCCTGAGATTTGGGGGCTCTTTGTTTCTGTGGCATAGCCCTGCCCTGCTGACTAATACAGAGAAGTATAGGCTAGGATTTGGAGAGTCTTCCCAAGTTCAGAAGAGCAGGGAAAGGGGGAAAAGTGACAGTGAGACCCACAGACACAAAGCCATTCTTCTTTGTCTTGACTGTTCTCCCTCAAGTCCTTGTTTGCTAGGTCAACTTCTCCTCATCTCTTTCCAGACTGCTGGTTAAACACAGGGTATTGACCACAGCCATCTATCTCCTCCTGCTGAAACTACACTGAAATGTCAGCATTTCAACAAAGGCATCACTTTGCCAATAAAAACAGCAGGGGACAGGAAACCTCAATAGACAACAGATATCAACACAATTTTGGATGAAAGCAGATGAAAGAGATACCACCTAAAGGAATTCAGAGGGGATAACGCTCAGTAGCAACCCGGTTCACTTTGCGGAGCCCCCAGAGGCTCAACCCCCCGGCGGGGGGGGGGGGGAGGGACAGAGTTGCAGGGCTGAACTCAGGGGCTGTAGAAAGAGCAGGTGAGTGGGTGGGCAAGTCCCCCCTCCCTTTCACCTACTGAGCACAAAGCTGTACTCACTTCCTGCAGAGGAAGTTGGAGATCCCTGGTCTTGGGTGCACCAAACACACAAGAAGTCTTAGGTGAGAATCAGAATTTAAATTAGACTTTTAAAATATTTAACACAGAGACCCCCAGTTCTCTTCCTCAGCATGACTTCCAAAATGTTGGCAGCCATGTATATGTTCCCCAAATAAAGATCTCTAGATGCTGTTGGGGAATCCTTCAATAAAACAATCAACTTGCTTCTCTCAGCCACAGGGATTCCTACCAGTCACTGAACTCCATTCATGCATCCAAGACTTTTGATTTGTTTGTCAGTGTCCCACACTGAATATGAGTGACAAAAAAAAAAAAAAAAAAAAAAAGACCACCAGGATTTGAGTGACTCCAACTTGGAAGCATGAAAGTCAGTCAAACAAAGGCATGAACAGAAGGAGGCTGGAGGAAACAGATGGTTTGGGGACCAGAAGAAAAATTCCAAACAAATTGAAAGTTATTTTTGAGAAATAAAAGAAAATATTGCATCCACAACACAAGCACTGAATGCTTTTACAAGATGAATAATTAGGGAAGTGGAAGAGCTCTGGGAAACTAAACACTTGAGCCAAATTTAAAACATTAAATTGGATGATAGGGTTGAGGACTCTCTTCATAAAGAATGCAAAGACAGAGAGGTAGAAAATGTTAGGGATAAAAACAAGGCTTCGAGGGTTTATCCAGGAATTCCAACATTTTACTAATGGGAGTTTGAGATTGAACAGATTACCGAATTACCAAAGAATTAGGATGACAAAATGGCCCAGTGAGACCAATCCAGGGCCAAGTAGGGCGAAGAGGGCAACCACGCAAAGAGCAGCCTGGCTAGAGGGGTTAGAGCTCAAAGTGGTCAGAAAGATATCTGGGGAGAGCAGTGTCACAATGGAAAGTCAGGCCCAAATAAGGAAAGGAGGTCATCTATGATGAGGGGTATGGGGTGCTGGTGGAGCTGTGAGATTGGTTACATAAGTGGTGGTCAACTGAAAAAGTGTATAAATATATCAAGGACAATGGGAGTAAGGTCCTCACTGTCAGAGAAAGGAGTTATATAGAGAAAAAAGAAAACTACAATGAACTCTGGCTATTGGCTTGGAATTAGAGGTATTGAGCATTACTGTGAACTTACGATCTTCAACATACAGGTAAGTAGATGATAGATGGGGTGCCTGGGGGGCTCGGTTGGTTGGGCGTCTGACTTCAGCTCAGGTCATGATCTCACAGTTCATGGGTTTGAACCCCACATTGGGCTCTGTGCTGACAGCTCAGAGCCTGGAGCCTGTTTCAGATTCTGTGTCTCCCTCTGTCTCTGACCCTCCCCTGCTCGTGCGGTCTCTCTCTCTCTCTCTCTCTCTCTCTCACTCTCTCTCTCAGAAATGAATAAAAACATTAAAAAAATTTTTTAAAGTAGATGATAGATGGATAGGTGATAGAGATTGATAGAGATAGATAGGTAGATAGATAGATAGATAGATAGATAGATAGATAGATATTGATTCCTAACTCTATCCACTAGGAAAATCGGAGCACAGTGATGTCTCCAACCAAGATCTTGGTTTCTAAATATCATTCTTCACTGAAGCACCAAGAGAAATGTCTGATTTCAGGGCTGGGGGAGGGAACAGTCAAAATGAGCTAGAACAATTTATACTGCAAAACAAAGAGTGAAAAGAACATATCAAAGCTGGACAGAAACCAGCTTGAATGGTCTCCTACTGGCCAATTTGAGCATGAAAATAAATCCTGACAAGGGATTATAACCTATCGAGTTGAATAAACTAAATAGGAAATCATGAGTCCATGCAGATGTAAATAAAATAATTTAAAAATTGAACGTTTAATTAGAAATAGTATATTTACATAATTTCAAACACTTATAGATTTCCCAGGAGAAAGAAGGACACCAGACAAGAAGGACACCAGAGGCCAACATCATCTTCACCAAGGGCTCCTAGTGAGCATCACGAGGAGTGGGACAAACAGAAGAAGAATGTGGCTTCCGTTCTAGGATATTCCTACAAAAGATGCAGAATCTGAAATGTGAGAGCAAAACAGAGAGAATGATACTCTACAAAACAACAAGTCTGTAATCTTCAAAAGCTTGTCTTAAAGGTCAGGGAAAGGCAGAGGAACTGTTTTTGGTTGAAGGAGACTAAGGAGACATGACAATCCATGCAGTGAGTGGTTGAACAGAACCCTCTCCCTGTGGAGGATGGGCTACTCCTGAGTAAGGGGAGTGGACTGGCCTGTAGACCTTCCCGATGGTGCTGGTTGTGTGTGGCTCCAGAGGAGGTATCCTTACCAGTGGGACTCACGCACTAATGAGTTCTGGATGGATGAGGCATCAGTTGAGTGACTTCTGAAGGGGAAAAAAGGGGTGCCTGAGTGGCTCAGTTACTTAAGCACCTGACTTCAGCTCAGGTCATAACCTGATGGTTTATGGGATTGAGCCCCGCGTCGGGCTTGCTGCTGTCTGCGTGGAGCCCTCTTTGGATCCTCTATCCCCGTCGCTCTGCACCTCCCAGCTCATGCATGATCTCTCTCTCTCTCTCTCATAAATAAATAAATAATAAATAAGCATTTAAAAAAAGAAGGGGAAAAAGTGATTTGCACTTTACTACCAACTTTTCTATAAGTTTGTGGCTGTTGAACAAAAATCTTTCAAAAATTTGCCACTTCTCCTCGGTCAGGAGTTCAAAATGCAACCAAGTTTTACCTCCTTTGACTATTTCTTCTGGAAGTTACCGACTCAGTTCTAAATAGTATGCTTTCACCACTATTTGGGGGAGAATATTTCAGTAACTGAATGGTTTTGCTTCTAGCTTATGGTAGATTGGGGAAGATTTGCATGGACACTATTTGTCCTTTGTTGTTTACTTTGCATTGGAGTGTTCCAGAACCACAGGCAGAACAACTGGTGTTTCTACTGAGTGTTGTTTGTTTCTGTAGATTTTGACCCATTTGCCTTCTTTCTTTCCCTTCACCAGCTTCCCCCTTAGAGCTACCGCCCCCTCCAACAGTAGCAGTACCTGCTTGAAGCTGCTGTGAGCCCACTCCAGCCGCTTGCTTTACATTGTCCAGTAGCTGGTGTTCCTGTCCCCAGGGTCCCAGACCTGCCCTCAGAACTCCCACCAGGGATGGGAGACTGTTTCTGGGTGATGCCATCTGTGGTCCATTATCACCAGGTCCATGACTGCCCCCTCTTGCATATGCTTCCAGAGCTAGCCTTGTTAATTAGAAACTCTCTTTTCCTACTTACTTGCTTAAATTTTAATGTTTATTTATTTTTGAGACAAAGAGAGTCAGAGAGTGAACGGGGGAGGGGCAGAGACAGAGGGAGACACAGCATCCGAAGCAGGCTCCAGGCTCTGAGCTGTCAGCACAGAGCTCGATGCAGGGCTCAAACTCATAAACAGTGAGATCATGACCTGAGCTGAAGTCAGAAGCTTAGCCCACTGAGCCACCCAAGTGCCCACCCCTCTTTTCCTACTTACCTGCAATGTAAAGTCTGCCATATTCTCTAGCCTCCAGGTTATGCTGTGGGTGTGGGTTGTACAGACTTTTGTCCGCCATCTTTGTTGATCTGTGTGATTTTTGGAGGACATGTGGGGATATTTGGATTTAGGTGGTCACAGCTGTCCTATAGGGACACGGAGATCCGGAGACTAACATGGTACGATATCTTCATGGTTTTCGGGCATGCAGAGACATCTGCAGCAGGAGAATAGCTCAGATGAACAGATGGAAAGTACTAAGTGTTGGCTAGGTCGTGGAGCTGCTAGCCCTGACATACGCTGCCAGAGGGAGTACAGATTGACACAACCAGTTTGGGAAACTGGCAGTTTCTACTAAAGCTGAGCACAGACACACTGGATGATCCAACATGGATTTTCACTCTTACTCACACACTCAGTGAAATTGGAACATGTGCACTCAAAGGCATATACAAGTAAGAGTCCGTGGTCATCAAAGACTAGAAACCCAAATGTCCACCATCAGCACACAGATAGATCTATTTCAATACATACATGCACACACGCAGTGGGATACTACAGAGCAAGGGAAAGAGAGTCACAAACATAATACTAAGTGGAAGACGTCAGATACAAAAAGGATACTGTAAGTTTCATTTACATAACGTTTAAAATAGGCGTAAAAAGCTAACTTCAGAACAAACACAACGTGTAGTCGTCGGGAGAGCGCCCTCCTCTGGGGAGGAAGGGAGCAGTGAATGGGAGGGCATTGGGGAAGCTGGTGTGTTCTGTTTTTTGGGCCAGGGGTGGGGGGGAGGTGGGGCTGACTAAAAATGTGTGTTCACTTTGCAAAAATTCATCCAGTCGTTCACTTCGTTTACTCTTCCAATAGATTTTTAGTGCAGTTAAAAATTTGATTGAGAGCAATCTTAAATTTTTTTTAATGTTTATTTATTTTGAGAGTGTGAGAGAAGGAGGGACAGAGGGAGAAGGAGACACAGAATTGGAAGCAGGCTCCAGGCTCTGAGCTGTTAGCACAGAGCCCAACTCAGGACTCGAACTCAGGAGCTGCAAGATCATGACCTGAGTTAAAGTCGGATGCTTAAGTGACTGAGCCATCCAGGGGTCCCTTGTTTACTTTTCTGATAAATTTTTATAGAAATTAAGACACTTATTGAGAACAATCTTTTAAAATGATCTTCAACTCAAAGCAAGACATTTACTTTAAACACAATCTAAAACGTTAAGCTTTTCTTTAGCTGTTAACTGTCTTTTGTTTTTCATTAGGTCTATGAATTTTGCCCCCTAAAGGGGGCGCCCTCATCAAGCATGCGTCTGGGCACCTAGGCATGGCCAGCAGAGGGGCATCACTTGGCAAGCCCATGTAGAGATGCTTGTTTAGGCAGGTGCGGAAGAAGGGCAGCCAACGGGGTACCCAGGGCTCCCCCCACCGTGTTTTTGAAACCCAATATCCTCCTCTACAAAACGGAGTTACCCCACGTCACCCTGAAGTGGCCTGCAGGTCACACCACCTGGTGTGCACGCCTGCACAGACATTGGAGAGGGAGGCACGCTCACAAACCCGCTCAACAGACAGGTCTCTCTTGTGATCTCTGCTTTTGCTCCTTTGATGGTATTTGACCTTTGGATATCTGCCTCTTTCTCTAAAGTTTACTAATTTACTTATTTATTTTGAGAGAGAGAGAGAGAGAGAGCAGAGATGGGGAGGAGAGAGAGAGAGAGAGAGAGAGAATCCGAAGTGGGCTCTCCGCACCAGCAGCACAGAGCCCAAAGCAGGGCTTGAACTCACAAACCATGAGATCATGACCTGAGCTGAAACCAAGAGTCGGAGGCTTAACCCACAGAGCCGCCCGGGAGCCCCTGCTCTTTTCTTCAACAATAATATTTCCAGACCTGAACATAGTCCACCAGATGGAGTCAGGAGCCCGGAAGGAGGTGGGCATGGCATCAGGGGGCAGGTCTATGCTGGTTGCTATGGCAACATTTAAATTCTCCCATCACCTATTTTCTGCCAGTTATACAAATTCAGGGTCTTGTTCCTATTTTCCAAATATACTAGGCAGAATTCAGGTAAAGAGAATGAGGTGAAGGCTTGATACATGGAGCTGAGGCAAGTTTTCAGTTACAAAGCTCAATGGAGATCTTACAGATGTGTCTGCCATCAGTTACACATGTAGACTCTTCGTGTTTATTTTGGTCCTTTCCAAGTTGTAGGAACAGAAAACTGTGAGAACCATTTTCTCTGAAAGGCCGGTGTGAACCTTGTGATCCCACAGCCTCACAACCTCCTATGCGTTCCCTTGCACCCTCTGGGCTTTATCTGCCTGGTGCAGGCTTTATCCTAGCGACCGTCAGGCACATGGGCTTTCATGTCTGGCTTTCCATATAAAACACTACATCATATGTCATTCTATTATGGTCATAGGCGAGTCATAATTATTCTAATTGTGTGGGGAGGACAGCATTTCAAAAGTTTTAAAGGAATTTGTTAAGATAACAAATAAGTCACCCAAGGCCATGTTCGAGCTTCTCGCTCCCGAATCTAAAAGCCACCAGTGGCTTTGCTATGCTCTGGAATGAGACCAGACCTCAGTGCTTGGTGGAGCCCCTAGCCACATCCCCACCTGCTGCCCATCCCTCTACAGCGGCCAGGACCCCAGGTTCCTCTTCTGGCTCACAGAAGGCACACGGCGAGACCTCAGAACAAACATCACTGCCTCAAGAGGGCCGTTCTTTTTTGTTTGTCAATTTTTTAAATGCTTCTTTATTTCTGAGAGACAGAAAGAGTGCAAGTGGGGGAGGGGCAGAGAGAGAGGGAGACACAGGATCCGAAGCAGCTCCAGTCTCTGAGCTGCCAGCACAGAGCCCAATGCAGGGCTTGAAACCACAAGCCATGAGATCATGACCTGAGCTGAAGTCAGACACTTAACTGACTGAGCCAGCCAGGCGCCCCTAAAGAGGGCCGTTCTTGACTCCCACCCAGGCAGAGTTGGGGACCAGGTCTATGTGCCCTCCTGGGAGCCTGGATTTTACTACACATCACAGCAAGTAATCGCATTGTTATCTGGGGGGCTGTGAGCTTACTACTACTCTCTCTACTTGCAAATGGCAAACCACACAGCCTGGGTCCCCGCCACCTTGAATGATTCTGACATTTAGCAGCACTTTGCTGACTGGCAGAATGAGCTTGTTACCCCAACACGAGAACATTTTTATCTTGTACATGTGCTTCCCTCTGATCTTTGTTTATGTGCGTATGTAACTTATACAAACCTGCAATCTGTATGTTCATCATTTTATGTTAAAGGACTTTTTAAAGTTAAAACACCCGTGAACCTACTGAAGTCATCAGCTGACCTCACCCCATGGACGGGTGGAGAGTTTACTGAGGTGAAGCTCCTGCACAGTCAGAAGATGAGCTGTGAGCAGGGCAGCTGGGGCAGCAGACGGGGGGGAGGGGGTCCCTACACGTGCCCGGAGCAGACTGTCCCTCAGAGCACTCTGTACATGGTCTGCCTGCCACTGTGTCTGAAAGCTGAGCTCCGTTCTCAGACACCTCAGAGGCTATCGGCACTGTGTCTGTGGATGAACCGATTTCACTTAATTTCATGCACACAAAGCCGAAGGCACAGTGCGGTTGCACTTGAACATGATAACAAATCATTAACTGCACCCTTACACATCAAAACTGGGCATACCACAGCTTTTTGGAGAGCCTGCATGTCAGGGTGGGCTTCTTCATGGATGCAGTGGTGCAGAAAACAAGGCTTATTCAAGTTTCTATAAACTCGGAAAAGGTGCACTTTGGGATCTTCTGTATAGAACCTGGGGTTATGATCCCATTTTAAGGGTGAACAGGCCCTATTTAAAAAAATTTTTTTAATGTTTATTTATTTCTGAGAGACAGCGTAAGATGGGGAGGGGCAGAGAGAGAGGGAGACATAGAATCTGAAGCAGCTCCAGGCTCTGAGCTGTCAGCTCAGAGCCTGACACGGGGCTGGAACCCACAAACCGCGAGATCATGACCTGAGCCGAAGTCAGACGCTTAACCAACTGAGCCACCCAGGCACCCCTATTTTTAAGCCAGCAATCTTTGGGTCCACTCTGCCTCTTCCGACACTTCAGACCAGACACAGAGACATGTTAGTGAGAGGTACAGGGCAGCAGTTACTGGTCGTCCCTCATCAGTGACCTTGGACTGACCCGGAAACCCTGGGGAACCACTCTAAGGGCTCTTACGAAGCGTGTGTGGTCTCCCCAGTAAACTTGAAAACAAAAGACAAACAAAGCCTTGACATACTCAAGGGGGCATCTGAATTGGTAGCGGGTTTTGACGCGAGCACGTCCAAAGGGAAATCCGCTTGGCATCTACCCGGGGGAGTTCTTGCAATGAATGGGAGCTGTCTGTTCAGGATCTCAAAACCCCGTTCTTTTACCCCCGACTGTCCACATTTTCTCCATACGCTGCATCATTTTAGTGGGATGATCATGCATTGTTTTTAACATGCACTTGTCTTTATTCCCACAGGAAAGAGCATAATAAACAGAAAGCAGGTCTTTTTACCATGCAGAAGACAGGCCACAGAATTAAGTCTACCCCGGATGTTCTAACTTGAAGCCCCGTGACTTTGAGCATGAAGGGCCCCGATGAAAATAAGAAACAGAAACAATAACGCAAGCACAGAGCCAGGTCTGGATATCTGACACCAGATAATGGATTTAATGAATTTTTTCCCAGGACGTGGCGGACTGTTTGTCTCGGATAAATTGACTGGCTGCTTTGGCCTGATACAGACAGCCTTGAATATCAGATTCAGTTTGTGTAATCAACCAAATGACCATTTCACCTCTCTTTCCCTGTCCACAATGCCTTGCTTCTCCCAATTCTGCACCCCATTCACAGTGGGAGGGGTGTCAGGGCCAGAACATGAGCGTTGCGTCAGAAGGCCTGTGTGATACCAGCTGGGCGATTTACCACGGGTTTGACCCTGCGCCAGGCCTGATCTTTCTTTGCAAAGTGGAGACGGTGTCAACCCCGATGAGCACGAGGAGCTGTTACAAGAATCGGAGTGCGTGGGTGTGACACAGCAACCAAAGGAAGTCTAAGTCACTATCCAGAGGCATTTAAAAATGATTCTTCAATTTCTATTTCTGCTGCATGCTGTGTACCTTAAATGGATTAGAACTCTTTAGGGCAGGGGCCGAGTCACGTTCATCTTTTTCCTGGAAAAAGATATTCTGTAGATATTTGCTGAATTCAGTCATAATCTCTGGCAACTCATTGAAAGTAATCATTGGCTCGGCAGGAAATCAGCAAGCCCAGGTTCACTCATTCCAGGGCTTTGCGCTGTTTGGTGTTTTCTTCTTGGTTTATTTGTTTTCTTGCTTCCTCCTCAAGAACAAAAGTGCCTCAGACATGGTAGGCACCCAACAAATACTATTAACTGGCACAGACTTTCATTTGAATCCCTAACTGTAGAAGCCACAAGTGCCTTTGCCAACGCTCCGCGTAACCATCATTGGTCTGTTCTTCTAATTTCATCGCTGGTTTATAAGTTTGGGATACAACACAGGACCCATAATGTGTGTTCTCAACTTAATGAAAGAACACCTACCATGTTTACTTACATTGTTAACCTTCTTTACCCAGGTTTGTCTTAAGAAAGTATTCTCTGAGCCTAAGCTAGCAGCTGACAGGAAAAGGTATTAAAAAAAAAAAAAAAAAAAAAAAACAGAACAAAGGGGCGCCTGGGTGGCTCAGTCAGTTAAGCATCCAACTCTTGATTTTGGCTCATCTCATGATTTCACAGTTTGTAGGATCAAGCCCTGCATCAGGCTCTGTGCTGACAACACAGAGCGTCCTTGGGATTCTCTCTCTCCCTCTCTCTCTGCCCTTCCCCTGCTCTCTCTCTCTTTCTCTCTCTCTGTCTCTCTGACCCCAAATAAATAAATAAACATTTAAAAATCTGGAACAGTGAGATAATCACTTCTTGTATCTGTCTGGCAAGGTTATGAAGGAAGATACTCCTGAGTGTTAGCCAAGGTAGAAGAAAATTCAGACACTTAACGTTGATAGGAGTGTTAACTGGTATAAGATTCTGAAAGGTAATTTAAGAAGTTGTGGTAAAATCTACTTAAAACTGTATACATTTGCACCATGAACTTCTGTTTTTAGACATTATGGCCAGGGATCAGCAAATATGTGCAAAAACATTCATGAAGAGAGGATTATGATTTGTGGCTAAGTGAGGAATGTATTCACAAAATGGCGCACATGTTTTATCTTTCATGAAAACTGAGTTCCAGACCCACTGCTTTCTGTTGAACAGCTTTTCAGAGTACTTTTTCTTTTTTTTTTTTTTTTTTTATGTTTTACTTATTTTTAGGAGAGAGAGAGACAGCGTGAGCAGGGGAGGGTCAGAGAGAGAGGGAGTCACAGACCGAAAGAGGCTCCAGGCTCTGAGCTGGCAGTCAGCACAGAGCCCGACGCGGGGCTCGAACCCACAACCGCGAGATCATGACCTAAGCGAAAGTCGGACGCTTAACCAACTAAGCCACCCAGGCGCCCCTCAGAGTACTTTTTCAACGGTGAGTCATTGTAGGCTCGTGGGATCATGGATAATGTTTTTCTTTGTTTATCTACAGTTCTTGTATTTTCTATAATAAATACCTATTATGGGCAAAAAAAAAAAAAAAAATCAGAGTGTAGAAGGAACCAGATCTTCTAAGACTCCACATTAGCTTTTGCTACAGGCATCATTGACAAATTACACATTGTTGACTCTAGCATGAGTTGCTGCAAGGTACACAATGGCAGCTACTAACTGTAGAACAGTAAATATTTACATAATGCAGAGGCCAGTGGGGAGAGCACATGCATGAGGGGCCATCGGAGGAATGTTATATTTACACTGAATGCGGTTGAAGGAAGTTGGTTAGGAAGTCAGGCAGGGAAGAGGAAGAAATATTTGATTGCGAGAGAGGCTGCATTTGAAGATGTGGAATGGTGCCAGTTTACTGTGAGGATTTCCTAAGGCTTATCTGAACCCTCTACTCCCTCCTTAAGATGGAGATTTCCATCCATGGCCATATTCTTGGGCCTTATCTCCCTCGTTTCTTTCTGAATATCTGCCAAGATCTGAAATGAATAGTTAGGAGGGAGATGCTTTCTGGCAAGCTGGCAAATGTGAGGCCCACACAGTGCCACGTTCTGTGCTACCTGACAGGCCGCATTCATCCGTCACAGCTGTTTGGTCAACCGAGATGAGTAGCGAGAGGTTACTGAGAAATCAGAAAGGAAGGACAGTGTTAAAAACATCCAACTACTTAAAAAAACAAACAAAAAGCCAAAAACAACTATCTTTGTATTTCTGTTCGGTTTAAAAGTCCTCTTCTTATCAAAAAATATCTTGTATAGGGTACCTGGAACATAATAGACATCCAATAAGTATTCGTGGGGTGAGTAAGTGGATCAGAGTGGAAATGAATGCAGTTGGAGAGACTCGTCAGTGTTTTGCATACCGTTCTAGCCATAAAAGTAACATGGCGGGTCATTACACCACAGCCCTGGGGAACTGGACCCACATTTTTTGAATTTCTGCACGTCTGAGGCCCGATCCGTGGCTACTTTCTCAGAGGAAATGAGAACACATAGACAAGATACCTGAGGATGAAGGTGGTGTATTGTAGGATTAATATTAAAATGACATGAACCACGATGCGAAGTCGGTATGGGCTGAAAGGCGCAGAGATTCTGTGAAAGAGGTGGACTTGGGGTGAACCTCAAAGGATTGGCAGAATTGAGGGAACAGGGATGAGAAAGAGCTCCCAGGAGACGGGAATCGGGGACAGGCCCGGAGAGGCAGAGATGGGGGCAGACTGCTCAGGGAACAGGTGACCACAGACATTCTGTTAAAGATCGGTAGAGCCAAATCAGAATTTGACCCATGACATGGGAGTAAGGAATGTCACATTTCATTATTTTTATAACTCGGATAAATCTCTCAGCCCTGGGGTTGGCAAGAATTTGAAATGTGGCCATTTATTCCCAAGCTGCTCCCCATCGCCAGGCCTGTTCACTGTCTATGTGGCCCCGGTGTCTATGTGGGGGGTACGCAGTTAAGAATGCCGGCCCCTTTCCTTTCAGGTTCAGCCTCCCTCCACCGTGCTCTCTGATGTGACATGGCTTAGTCTGCTTCTGTGGGGCTCAGTGCTATGCTATGTTCTCCTCCAGACACCCTGGAGCTGCCCAGGAGCCTCTGGACGTGGAGGGCTGGGTTGTCTTCTCCTTCTTCACCCTCGTGCATTCAACTTTTTCTGCCGTGTCCTTTTCGTAATCTCTCAAGTGTGGACTCTCTGGGGTCTCTTTCCCGCTGCCCCAGGTTCTTATTCCTGGAAAGGTGGTCCTTATTTTGGCCTGGCCAACGCCTACTCATGCCTTGAGTGGCAGTGGATTGCCACCTCTCAGAAGCCCTGACTGGAGCCACCACCCCCAATTCACAGTGCCTGCACTTGCGTCTCCGTCCCTTGTTAGATTCTATATCCTTCAGCTGCACCCCAACCACAGGCAGCTTGTGCAATGAACTCTGAGGAGTGAGATGGTCCCCGCGCCGTGCTGAGGACCCTGTAGACGTGGCAGACAGTGACTTGTGGTCGCCCCGGAGTGACGGCAGCCCACCTTACCTTCATCACTGTCCCAGTCTAGGGGGTGGGCCGAGAAGAGGGCGAGGGGGCCCTGAAGCAGGCCATGAGGCCCCACGTGATGAGGACCTAGAAAGGTAAAGGAAAAACGACATCGAGGGATATCTCAAGCCCTCCCCACCCCCATCTCGGTGAAGGCTGGTCAAACTGGCTGCAAATGAATCAGCAAACAGAACTAGCGTTGGCCGAACCTTTCCTGTGTCTCTACCACCAGTAGAGTGAACCAGGTGTGAGTGCATTCACAGGGCTTACTTCCTGTCTCCCGTAAGCTTTGGCAAAGGCTGATAATTTCATGTCTTACAGATAGTTTTGTTGACTCCACTGTAGAGAGAAGTTTATCATTTTTCCTAAAGAACAATGACTCTGATGGGGACGAGGTTGAGTAAACATTTATTTATCTCCTGTTTCCATAGGACAGATGGAGAAGTAGTTTTATGCTCAGGGAAAAGAAAAGACTTTCAAGGCCCAGGTCGGGGGATATTGTTGCCGATTCCTGCTCAGTGCCACGCTGTTAACCAGATGGTAGATGTCTTGTTTCAATGTCCTCCGTGGGACATCTGAGGGGACAGCGTAGGAACCAGGTTTGGAGCACTGCCCAGCGGCTATTCTGCCGTGACGAGTGTTGAGGCTTTTCCCTGCAAGGGTCCCCGCGTTCAACTGTCCCCGCACCCAGTGTGTTAAGAGGTTTAATCTGTGTCTGCACGATGCGCGTAAGCTCCAGTCTATGATGAATCTCCTAGCATTCGGCTCATGTCCAATTAGGAAGAAGAAAATGTGTTGTGTAAATACAGCTTATTTACCTTGCACAGTGCAATTGAATTGCAGATACGCCACATTGTCAAAGAGCGTGGGACATGTCCTTACCACCATCCTTGAAAACAGATGCCCCTGATACGTGACAAAGGTCAGCAAATGGGAACAGGGGCATGACTTTACTCTTTGAACTTTCTCGTATCATTTGCAGTAAGATATAAACAGCTGAAGACGGAATTTAAAAACCAAAAAGGCAAACGATATTCATTAAGGTGGAATCCTGGTTCGCCTTTGAAACAGGAACGGCCCCCCTTTGTTCAGGTCTCCCGTTCGGGGAGTCTGTTTGTGCAGCACCTTCAGGCTGGATGTGGGGGCCCGGGCCCCTGCTTCCGATGTTTCCATTTTGGAATCGGCACGTGCATCTTGTGCTCAGGCCTTGTCTTTTCAATTGCCGTCCAGATGCAAAGGCAGCTCGTCACAGCCAAAAAGCTGCAGAGACAAGATCAGACAGAACTGAGGGTCCCGCAGACAGAACCTCAGCCCCGTAAGTGCCCCGCCTCGGGAGAGGCCCCCCACTCGAATGTTCCCGCCCCCTTCCTTGGGCCACAGCTTCCTTTCCTAGGGGAGACCGCAGAGGCAGTTGGACTTGATTTCTTTTTCAGGGTCTGACACGAGCCATTTGAGCTCTTCCTTCCCAGAGTCACTTCTCACCCTGTGTCCTGATGAGGCACTGTAATATACTTTATTCTATCCTATTTTATTGGATTCTATTTTATTTTAATCCGTTTTATTTTATTCTATTTTATTTCATTCTATTCTATTTCGTTCTATTTTATTCTATTCTATTGTATTCTATTTTATTTCATTTTCTTTTATTTTATTCAATTTTCATTCTATTTTATTTTATTCAATTTATTTCATTCTATTTTAGTTTATTCTATTTTTTTCATTCTATTCTATTCTATTCTTCTATTCTATTCTATTCTATTCTATTCTATCTTATCTTATTTTATTTCACCATGGTAAGAACACTTCACATGAGATTGACTCTCTTAACAGGTATCTCAGGGTAAACGCTGGACTGTTCTCTCCGGGCTCCGCATCTGCCTCCTGTGTTGGCCCCAGCCTGGGACACGGCCTGTGAGCTGCTGCCAAACTTAACTCTGTAGGGGCCGCGCTGTCCTGTGAAGCTGACGCTTAGTGGTGCAGAGCTCCCCACCCCCTCCCTTCATTTGTCGTCCTGCTCCTCAAAAGCCCGTGCACCCCGCTGACACCGAACCGAACCGGGCTCCACCCCGGAAACTCAAGGCCCATGCCGGCCACCAGACTCCCTCTCCTCTGTCCCCTGGGCCGTGTCTGCCCAGTCCTGTGCCCCTGAGCCCCCTCAGGAGCCCACGTGTCGCTCCTCCATCCCTTCTCTCCGACACCCTTCCCCCGCTGTCCTTGACCGTTTACGGAATCTGGATCTGTAACAAATTACTTGCTATTTCATTCTGTTCTGTCCTCTCACTCCTGTTGATCTTGGCTGTGAACTGCCCCCTCCTTGAAGGTGGAAATTCCTTACTGTTATGTGTGGCCCCAGAGAGCAGAGCCCACGGAAAGGGGCTTCCAGACTGAGGTCATCTGAGCTCCATCAGCCTGTGCAAGTTTCCACTTCTATGTTTTCCCAAACCAATCATTTCTTTAAACTTAGATGACTTCCTTATTCAAGGGACTTCTTATCACCTCCAGAAATGGAACACCCGTATCACCTGCCCCCAGCAGAGGTCGGCCGTAAAACAAATTCCCTGCAAACAGAGCAGCGTTGTCCATCAACATCTAGCTCCCCACATCTAAGACGTGAGGGATGTGAGAGAGACGGACTTGGCATGAACTAAAACTCTTGTGGTATCACAGTTGCTGAACCCAATGTGCAGTCTCCTCCTGAAATGGCCGTCCAGCCCACACTCAGGCTCTAGTAACCACCATCGCTTGTGTGATTTTCAAGTAATGGGTCCCAGGTATTGACTCATCCGAGCCAGCCAAACTCTCTTGGAACATGGTGCTTTATCACCCATTCTCCAGATGAGAAGATGGAGGCACAACAGATAAACTAGCTTGCCCGAGACCCCACAGAGGCAAGTCGCTGAGTCAAGACCCGGCCGCATGACAGCAGCCATTCTAGACTGCAAACCAGAGGGAATTGAATGCAGGGACACAGGCTGGAAGCTGGGCCAGCAGGGATTTACGTCACAGGAACAGACGCCCGGAAGGTGGCAACGTGTGAGCCTGGGCATGTGGCTGCGGGAGAAGCGATCATAACAAGAAACTCAGTTTCCTCCTACCTGGTGGTTGGACACACAGAATCCTATTCAGATTAATTTGATGCAAATACAGACGTGCTATTTCTTGCACGCCTGCACATGTAGTCTAAGATTCTCAGCTGCCGTGGGATGTGGAGAATGAGAGGGGATGGTATGAGGTCAGTCCCCTGATGTCTGCTCATCTGGGGGGCTTGCTTGAGTCCCACCCTGGGGGTGGATAGATGTCACTGGAGCCCTGTGTGAGACCCCGGGCCCAAAGCAGACCTCCCCCCAGGCTAGGTGTAGGCGCGACACAGAACTAGAAAGGGGCCAGTCCTGTACAGCCCCCCTGCCCAAGGGGGTCTACAGAGTCAGGGGAGGTGGTTTCCCAGGGAGACGCAGCAGCCGAGGCAGTGGCCAGTCCCCGAAGCAGAAGTAGTGAGGGGCTCGTCCCTGGTCCCCGAGCAGCTGCGCCCTCGTGGGTCTTGGTTGAGCAGGACACAGGCAGGAGTGAGATTTCTGGTCCTTCTCCACTGGGGAGGGGACAGGACATTCAGGGTCACTTGGGTTACTGCAAATCAAAAAAGCATTTTCTCTCCAGTCATTTCTTTTCACAACCACCTGAAGGCCGTGGACTGTTTCCCATACTGGTGTTTTATTGAGTTTTCATGGAAGTTCAGCAAACTAAGGACACTATTCATGTCTCTTACACTAAAAACCCCAAGCTGTACCATTTCCAAAGAAGCAGTCATCAGAAAATAATAGGGTCTCTTGAGAATTTGCTTCCTGCTTCCAGCGAAAAGAATTGTGTTTTCAGCTTGTATCTTGTGGACTAAATGCCTTTCAGGTCACAGGCTACGGTTCCACTGAAGCCAATTTCCTTCCAAATTTCCTGGAAGGGTCTTGGCCGTGAACTCTAGTGCTGCGCCCCCAGAGTCCCTGAGGGAGGTTCCCAGCCCGCATGGGGCCACTGACCCCCTGGCACCGGCCAGCTGTCCCCATGCCTGCTCTGGATGTGCTACGGTGACCTGACACATCAGGTGTAGCTAGCCCTGAACTCTCCCACCCCAAGGAAATGGGAAGACTGTGGGGCTTGACTCCCAGGACTTGGCCCTTGGGGCGAAGGCCACGGGCATTATGTCCCCTGGACCAAAACTTTTAGACCCTCTCAGAGTAAAAGTCACATGCTCAGGAAAGTTCAGGTTTCATAATGGTCAGTTTTCATTTGACATCACGCCTGTGACCTATTGAGTGATTTCTTGGAAATATGTAACTTCTTGTAAGTGGTAACGGGGCGTCCAAAGCTGAAACAAAGAGATTAATGGGAACCTCAGACTGAGAGAGAGAAGGGGCTAAGAATGCAGCTGTGGCCTCTCCTAAGAACCGTGGCGGTAGGTGGGGCTCCCTGGGATGTCCCTTGTGCTCTTGGTTAACCTTAACCTTCGTTAAGGCCCTTGAACAAAACCTGCGCTTTGTTCTTTAAACCCGGCGTGGGCTTTTGTGTTGGGAATAGGAAAGCCAATTTGTCTGGGGAGGAATTACTCAGAGCTGTCTCACGGGCCTCCCGGAACAAAAGAGGAGCATTTGCAATTGGAACAGAAGCCTCTGAAAGGGTGTCTTTTAGACTCAGAGATGTGAGGCCTCAGATACCGGGGTCTGTCCCCACCATTTGCATTTTAACTGCTGTTTTCAGGCGCGGCCATTGTGAAGGGCAAGGCGCCGCCGCTGTACACACTGTCTGGGCAGCTGGACACTCTGCCTATTGTTGCCAGGTGCTGTGGGCGACATCGGGCGTTTCTATACTCTTGTTTCAGCTTCTTTTGGTATGTTAACGTCTCCTCTTTCAAAACAATTTTGCCTGTTATTTCTTTCACGCAAATAGAGAAATAGAATTCTCACCGACCCCCTTATGTATGAAATATTTACAACAAATAATAGGAATAAGAGAAGAAGATGGAATATGGGTCTCTCATAGAGGGACAGATAACCAAGGCACAGGAAAGCTCGTATAAACCATAGCATGTTGTATAAATGCTACAGACGGGTGTTAGATGGTGTTAGCATGTCCTCCAAGCTGAGGACCATGACGTCAGTCCCCACAGGTGCTGAGGTCTTGTGGGTCACCTAAAAGAATTCTGTTTGAAAGACCAGGAGCTGCAGAAAGGAATTTCAAGGAAGTACTGAGATTTACCATCTAGAAAATCTCATCTCATCGATGATTCCCTTACACGTTATCACAGAAGAGGAATGTTAAAAGAAAAAAAAAAAACATAAGGAGAAAAATATCACTGTGTGCCCTTTTAATGTCATAGAATAACATCTAATAATTTAACAAGTCCATCCAAGGAACATCTGAAGCTCTACAGGAATGTTCTTTTAAAAATATAACATTGAGGCACCTGGGTGTCTCAGTCGGTTAAGCATCCAACTTCTACTCAGGTCATGATCTCACCCTTCGTGAGTTCAAGCCCCACATGGGGCTCTGTGCTGACATCTCAGAGCCTGGAGCCTGCTTCCGACTCTGTGTCTCCCTCTTTCTCTGCCCCTCTCCCTCCATGCTCTATCTCTCTCTCTCTCTCATAAATAATAAATAAATATTAAAATTTTTTTAATAAAAAAATAAAAATGTAACACTGAGGGGTTCCTGGATGGCTCAGTTGGTTGAGCATCTGACTCTTGATTGTGGCTCAGGTCATGATCTCACCGTCATGAGTTCGAGCTCCACATTGGGCTCTCTGCTGACGGTGTGGAGCCTGCTTGGGATTGTCTCTCTCTCAAAATAAATAAATCAAAACATTAAAAAAATAAAATAAAGATGTACTACGTATTGCTGATGTGAGGGTACAGCAACGTGATGAATGATAAGGAGTAACTTTCTGTCGAGTAGAAAGAAGGATCAAGTCAAATGTGTTCTTGCTCTTATTGTTCTTGGTTACTTTTGCTTTGCTTTCCCTGGAAGCCACCAGTTTTGTTTCTAACTCTGCAAGCTCATTAGACATTCCTTCCCCAGTGATCACATACGCTCATATTTTCTTTTCTTTTCTTTTTTTTTTTAACATTTGCTTATTTATTTTAAAAAGAGAGAACACGCAGGAGGGACAGGGGGAGGGGGGGAGAGAGAGAGAGAAAGAAAGAAAAGACTCTGAAGCAGGCTCCATGCTGTCAACTCAGAGCCTTACATGGGCTTGATCCCACAAACCATGAGATCTTGACCTGAACTGAAATCAACACTTGGACGCTCAACCAACTGAACTTCCCAGGCGCTCCTCGTATCTTCTTTTGACCGAGCCTTTAACCTTCTGGTTTCCTCATTAATAAGTGAGTCTTCAAAACATGCTCACTGTATATTTGTAGGAGTTATATTTTATGAGCTCCAGGAAATAGTACTCTGATTGTATGGCTAAGTTTTTAGAAAACAGTATTGGTCTTTGTGCTACATTTACAGCGACAGAGCAAACCAGAGGAAGAGCTTTCATTCCACACATCTCCCTAAATAAAAGCTAGAACGCAAAGTAATTGCCTAAGGGAGTTTTGAAAAGCCACTATTGACTTGGGAGAAATCTCCTCACAGGAGGGCATCCATGACAACATCAGTGTTACCCACACATCAAAAAATATTTTATAGGTAGCAGCTGAAAGAGATATTATTTCCATTTCTTAAATGAGAGTGGAATCATAGCTGGGCCTTTTTAGTTGTGCATGGAGTCGCTATTTAGTCATGGTTTTTACTGTCCTTCCCTCATAAAGCCATGTTATTCTAGAAGAAAAGGCAAACAGAAAAAAAAAAGGTAGATAACACAGTAAAGAACTCTACTTCAGATCTTTTCTATATGGAACAATTGATATTTTTTCCAGGAAAACGCAACTTGTTTGTAGAGGCAAATATCAACAGATGAGCTCCAGGACCATAATTGCTTTAGGAAAGGAAATTCAGCTGCTCCGTGTCCTTTCTAGGCTTCAGATGAAGACCTTGACTGCTTTCCCAGGGCTGTTTTGCTTATCTGCTGCAGCTGTATCATTTACAGGGTCAGGGAAAGTCAAAGTCTCACCAGTGCTCACAGATCAAGGGGACCCTCCCAAGTGCTAACTTCCCAACATTCGTTTGGAGAAATCCAGGATGTTTCCTACACAAAATTTGGCTACTTACAAGTTCAGGGGTCTCGTGATAACAAAAATATGTTTTCCTTCCGAATTCTCCTACAAGTCATTGAGAAGGGTAGTGAGCTATCATCTTTTTGAAGAGACACAGGACAGTGGCCAGAATGGCAATTTTATCATGAATTGCAAAGCCTGAGTGATCATACTGGCCAGAAAATCTGTCAGACTGAAGTGCCACACTTTAGGAAATGTCTGTCAGTCAAGTCACATTTTGGGATTAAGGTATATGTGTCTCTAAAAGCCTCGTTAAAATAGAATATGTCATTTGGGAGGAATAGCTTATTAGCTAATCAGGACTTATGAATTTCTGATTAGACAAAAAGGGCACAGAGGTGAGAAGCAGAGGTGGGAAGGGAATTCAAGAGAATTCCTGCCCAGGGAAGAGTTTTGTCTGCTTCTGTTTTGTTTGCAGGTGGAGTGGGGGTGTGGGCAGTACTGAGCAAGAAAGTCTCTTTTTCCCAGTTTTACCAAAGACCTCACATTTCACATACAATTTTCTTATTTCTATCATCTCTGATAGCTCACACACACACACACACACACACACACACACACACACACACTTTCTCTCTTGAGCTCATGTAACTTCACCGTAATCATCATAAGAGGGACTTTGAAGTCAAAAGCCCAGATTCTACCTCAGCTTTGCCCCTTCCTCACCGTGTGGCCACAGATAATTTGCCAGACTTCCTGAGTCTCAGTTGGTTCATCTATCAAATGGGGACAGTAGCCCTTCTGCATGTGTCTGGCTTGGGACAAGTGCTCAATAAATGTTGGCAACTAGCATTCTATTAAATTAACACATCGAAACATTCAGCTGTTTCTTGGGAGATACAGTCTGACATTTCAGGTGGGCTTGAGTCTTTGTGTTATTATAGTTCTTATACAGACTCTTGGTCTACCTGATGCTTCCACTAGGAAGGGTACATTCTTACCATTGACACTGGATAATGATATGCTCCAAACATAAGGGAGGTTCCCAGCATCCTTCATTATATTGTATATCCTCAACCATAACTCTGGTTGCAGATCTTGAACAACCTTTGTAAGGTGCTAATTATCTGAAATGTAGACAGAAATCCATGAGATGTTCCATCGAACTGATGACTCTATGCAGTTTAGAGCCACAGCTCCTACCAGCTGCCTGGGTAAGTCTGGTGACATCCTCCTCGGGCAGAGCTTTAAACGTGGGTTCTGGGCACTTGGTTGAATAAACTGGAGTGCAGCAAAGGAGGGGAAATTGTTTCTCCAATGCCAGGTTGAAAATAGATTTTCCTCTTGACGAATTGGATAGATTGTCTTTGTCTACTTCTTGATCTATTCCCTTAACATTTATACAAAACACTCCCCAGGTGACATGAAACATACGTAAAGATGAGTATTCATAGAATCACAAGTCTTTATTGCACCTGTTTAAATCCTCAGGTATTTGGCCTTTGTTTAAGATTTTTTATCAAGAGGGCATGAGAAGCAGCAAATTTGTATTTCACACAAATTGCTAGTGCAGCCCTCATGTCCTCGGGTCCCAGCAGCTTTGGGGGCGAGGGGTGCCTCACTTTCCCCAAGTACCTAACTTTCAGCAGAGTCCTTGCTGGCCCAGAGCTGGCTGCTTCGGGAGGCTAGCAAGGATCTAGAAGTTGCCTCATTGGCCTTGGACCCCAGATCTCCTGTGCCACATTATGCCACTTCTCCCAAGTTGCCACTAAAGTGTGCTCTTTCTGGCCAGCTTGGGAGGTTTTCCATTGTTTCTCTTTAACGGTTAATGTCTCCAAGATTTCACCTCCAGCATCACTCTCACCTTGGCCCCATTGGTGGCCACCAAGGGTGGTCTTGGTGTTCCATTTCCTCCAAAGCAACTCTTTGCCCATGGACAGGGAAGGAAGTTTGGGGAGATGTTCTTCCTCTACTGCATTACCTGCTGGCCAAGTCTTTGTGCCGTGAGAGTCCCCAGGTAAAGAAACTTGGTCAGAGAACATTTGAAAGTACCAGGCATCGAAACTCTTTCTTCAGCTTTGATTCTTCTAGTGGCTCACTGTCCCTCCACCCACGGGGAACTGCCTGGGACTGGGGCCATCTGAAGAGGACCCTAGAGAACTCAGTGAATCACCAATGGATCTAATTTTGGAAAAAATGTCACTATTCAGAACTTACTGAAGAGGCAAAGAAAAGCAATGTCTTTCATGAATAAAGCTTGAACTTCAGACAAAACCACAATGGTTGGCTGCCTCCCTGCAAAGAGGGCAAAATCCCATCAAACAGAGAGCAACTCACTTTGCACTTTCTTCAAAAGTGTGGAGAAAATACCTTCAGAAAAGCTTAGTTCATTCAAACTTACAAAACAGCCATAAGGTCACTACAGATTTAAGCACGGCATGAACATTTGGGATAAAATTAAAGAAAGGTTTATGAACTTCTGAGAAAAAGTCCAAGAGTGGTTTTCCCTTTCCAATATAACTGCCTTCTTCCCTTCCTCCTCTTTTTAAAATATATCCCTGCCATCATCATCACCATCATCACCATCATCGTCGACGTCGTCGTCATCATCATCATCATCATCGTCGTCATCATCATCATCATAGTCATCATCATCATCATAGTCATCATCATCATCATAGTCATCCTGGGTGGACAATTTAGGATCCAAATTAAATGGAAATAAACATAAATGTATTAATGGTTCCTGATTTAATACACTTTTATTATTATTGCTATTTAGTGTGCTGTATTTTTCAGACCTTTAGTGATCATAATGTTTTCAAGTTTATGTATTTTTAAATAAGCTCTACACCCAACATAGACCTCAAACTCACAACCCTTGATCAAGAGTCTCATGCTCTCCCAAATGAGCCAACCAGGTGCCCCTAGTGATCATAATTTTTAAAAATCATATTTATTGGACTTCAATTGGCTCAGTGGTAATATAGTTCTTTTAATTTGCTTGACCATACTTGTGATTCTTGACCATAAGTGATTCTCCAATGAGCAATGCTTACACATTTTGGAAAGAACTGCCATTCTTATGGTACAATAAGATGCTTTAAATATCACTATGAACAAATTTAAATTGTTTGTTGAGAAACTATTCAAGGAAATGCATATTTAATTAGAGACATGTTAGACCATTAGAGGAAAATGTTCAAATTCTGAAAGTAATATATTTAGCAATCATGTGTTGTTAATTTATAATATATGACTCTATTGCCTGGAAACATTTTGATACTTAATAAATAAGATTAACAAGTGCATAGATGGCTTTAGTTTCTAAAAACTTTACAACTCTACAACTACATGGTAGAAAGACAGATCAATTATCCCAAGATGAATAGCCACTCCTTTTGTAAAATATACACCAGATTGGAATCCTATGTTTGGATTTGGCATTAAAAGACATAATTTTAACCACAGTTTTGTACTGACTGTAAAAAAAAGTAAACTATGTATAAAATAAAAATTATGTATAAAACCAATTGTTTTTGAGGTGTTAAATACATGGATTTACACGGAGTTAGGATTTGGATAATTCACAGGTTTTTATTTTAACAATGTTTGTGTAAATTAGATAGAAAGGCAGGACCATCAGAGTTCCTAACCAACATACGGAAGGGAGAAATCATTGATGATGTGTACCGACAGGTGATTTTCACTTAAAACAGCAACAAACTTTAAACGCTTGTTAATATTTGGACATATTATGATACTAATAATAGCAAGCGCTTATATAGAAGATGCAACAAGCACTGTTCTAAATAGATGTACATTACCTCCCCTCAACTTGAGAAAGTATGTATCATCTCCATCACCACCATCATCATGGTTTTGGTCTTTATCATCACTATGTTACAGGCAAGGAGACCCATGAACACAGAATGTAAGTTATCTGCTTAATACTGGGCAGCAAGCATGAGGGAGCTTCATGTAAAGCCAGGCATTCCTTCTGCACCTTTCAGGGTGGCTGTGCTCAATCTCCTGTGAGTAGAACACGCTGGTGTAAGCGCCTTCACTTCCAGTGTGTCTCCAGTGCTGGCGTGCCCTTCACAGCGCTGTGTGTAGACACTGCGATGTCTACTGTTGATGGCCTCGAGCATTTTACTTCCAAAGAAAGACAATGCCATCAATCACACACAGACACATTTGAGCTTTTAAAAAATGTAACTTTGCCCTGAAATGTCGGAAGAGTATTTTGGGTCATCTGTACTAACTGCTTTCTGCCAAACAACAGACTCACTCAATGGTGTTTGCTTCCATTTATGTTTTCAAATTACAGGGTTTCATTTAGCCTGAGGCTATTCTCTACTGTTGGGTAACGTTGAGTTTTAAATTAAGCCTGCTAAAAATAGAGACTAGAATTGGATTGGCCACCTGTATTTTCTTCTCTTCTCTTTTGCTTTCAGTTTCTTTTAGAACAGGAACAGAGAAAAATGAATGACAGACTAAAGTATCATTTCTCTCTAAATATCGCTTCTTTCTCTTTTCCTTTCCTTTCCTTTCCTTTCCTTTCCTTTCCTTTCCTTTCCTTTCCTTTCCTTTCCTTCCTTTTTTCGTGTGTGTGGCTTATTTAATTATATTAGTCATTTATTTTTATTTAGCCAAAAATTATATTATGTATTCACTTATTTTGTTTTAAAAGAGAATGTTCTCTGATGCTCACATCATTCTGACGTTCAATTCATATCTTTGTTTGTTTGTTTGGGTTTCTTTACTGTTGCTGTTGCTTTTTATTTTTCATTTATTTTTTAATTTTTTTAAATATAATTTATTGTCAAGTTGTCTCACATACAGTGCATACAGTGTGCTCTTGGTTTTGGGGAGAGATTCCCATGAGTCATCACTTACATACAACACCGATGCCCTCCTCAATGCCTATCACCCATTTCTTCCTCTCCCCTTCCCCCCATCAACCCTCAGTTTGTTCTCTGAATTTAAGAGTCTTTTATAGTTTGCTTCCCTCTCTGTTTGAAATTATGTTTTCCTCTTCCCTTCCCCCATGGTCTTCTGTTAAGTTTCTCAAGTTTCACGTTCAAGTAATATCTTACTTCTTTGGTACTTAAAGGCAGATAATTCTCAGTCCAAAATTCTTCTGTTACACTTTAAAGTATGAGTTATAGGGTTTATCAGTAAAACATACATTACTGAGAACAGCTTAAAAGATAGTAGAGCTATCAAAGGAATTTACTAAAGATTATCTGTTGTTTTTAAGCCAGTAACATACTTGTATGCATGTATTTCCAATTTGCAAATCTATAGCCCGTAACATTTCTAATTCAGATTACCTTTCAAATTTATATCTTTGAAATAACAATGACAACAAAGTCCTTTAGTGTATATCTTAAGCATATTATAACCCTTAGCTCATTTAACCTCACAACCTGCCGTGAGTAATTGTTATATCCAGCAGGTCAGAGTGGCTAAGTGACTTGCTCAGGTCACACTGCTAATAATGATATATCACAGAGTCATGAAAATACTTTTGATCATCATCATTTTTATCATAAGGCTCTTGGAAGGGTGCCTTCTATGACTATCCCAATTGTCCTGTTAGAAATGTATTAAACATGTTGCTCCGTTATATGGTCAGTAGGGGTAACTGACATGTGGAAGATCAAAGACCTCAAGTCAGTGCTGGAAATCAAGTTTGGATATCTCTCCCTGTGCTATTCCATACTTGTTTACATCTGAGGGCCCTCAGTGCTCTCAGGCAAAAAATGAAAACAAGGCCCTTCTAATCACGATAACACGATTACATATGAGAGACAATTTTTATGGCCCCACTTCTGAACCCTAGCAGTCACTTAAAAAAATTTTTTTAACGTTTTATTTTTATTTCTGAGAGAGAGAGAGAGAGAGAGCATGAGCAGGGGAGGGTCAGAGAGAGAGGGAGAAACAGAATCTGAAACAGGCTCCATGCTCTGAGCTGTCAGCACAGAACCCGATGCGGGGCTCAAACCCACAAACTGTGTGTGAGATCATGACCTGAGCCAAAGTCGGACGCTCAACCATCTGAGCCACCCAGGCGCCCCCCTAGCAGTCATTTTTTAAACAAGAGGCAAAACCTTTTGGGATTGAGATAAAACATTCTTGATAGAAAAAAAAACAAAAAAAAACAAAAAACAAAACAAAAAAAAGGAGTCCAGGCAGGTCCTGTCTGATATGCATGATACAGATGTTCTGTGGTCTTAAATAATCCAAGAAAAAGCCTGAATATTTAGAATCTGTTGATGCTTAATGTATTCCTGGGACCATCCGTACTTTAATATTATTTGTCTTGGGTGGATATTTGGCAAGATTTATAAAGGAGGATATAGGCATGTCAAACTTGAGGACTAGTTTTTTAGGCATTCTTGGCTCTTTTCTGCCTATTTACCATCCATAAAGCTTATTTTTTACTTTGTGTAGATCTAAATTTCTATTGGGTATCACATCCTTTCTGCTAGAAGAACTTCCTTTAACATTCCATGTGGTGCCGGTGTGTTGGCAATAAATTCTCTTGGCTTAGCTTTCCTGAAAAAGTCCGCATTTCATCTTTACTTTTGAAAAAGCATTTTAACTGGATATAGGACTCTGGGATCACAGTGTTTTTTCTTTCCTTCAGTACATTAAAGATGTCACTCTACTGACTTCTGTTTTACGTGGCTTTTACTGAGAAATCCCCTGGAATCACAACTTTCCTTTCTCTGTGTGTTATGTCCTTTCTCTCTGGCTGTCTCCAAGATTTCCTATTTCTACATGTTTTGTAGAACTGTGTTAATGATATATCTAGGTGTATGCTCTTGGAGATTATCCTGCTTGGGATTCTCTGAGATTCTCTCAGTTGTGGTTTGAAGTATTATATTATTTTTGGAAAATGTTGATGATTATCTTTTCAAGTACTTCTCCTCTTTATCTTTTCCTTTTCTTTCTGAGACTCCAGCTATACCTATGGTTTGAAAAAAAATTTTCTGTCCCCAAGGTCTTGAGAGCTTTTTTTCCTCATTATTGGTTTTTCTCTCTTTATGTCTGAGTAATTTCTGTGGACTTCTATCAAGTCTACTGATTCTTTTCTCAGTTGTTTCGAGTCTACTGAAGAGCCTGTCAAAGACATTCTTCATTTCTAATATTATGTTTGTTTTAATTTATGGCATTTCTATGACACCTTTTCTTATAGTGTCCATCTCTCTGGTAAAATTCCCTGTCTGTCCATGCACACTGTCTGCCCTTTCTGCTAGATTATCAAACATATTGACCAGTTATTTGAAAGTCCCTATTGGATACTTCTAACATCTGTGTCATCTCTGAGTCAAGGTTTGTTAACTGCATTGAGTCTCATCAATGTTTTTTTTTTTCCCCCTGCTGTTTCCTTATTTTGTGTGTGTGTGTTTCCTAACCATTTGTTAAAGCTTCGGGTATACAGCCCTGTACACCATTTCTATTCCAATGACCAAGGAAATTTTAGAAACCACACCTATAAAGGCAAAGCAATTGTCATTTATTTTATAGATCCAGTTGGGACTTTAACACATAGTTGGTCCATAACATGGTGCTGTGACTGCCGTGAGTCCAAAAGACGATTACTGCTTCCCTCCCACAACCTTACTATGAAGAGGAGTCTCACAGAACTTGAACAGCAAAAATGAGAATTAAATGTAGTCCGTCCAACTCTCCTATAGGTCCAGGTTCTGGCAGGTCTGGTCATCCCGCATGCATTGTTCTGGGTGAGTGAATGAGTGACCTACTCTTTGAGAAGCCTGCTATGGAGGTTTGTTAAAGTGGTCCTCAAACCTTCTCAGTTACAAAAATAAAAATAAAGAATGGATTACAGAGAAAATATAATCTAGAGCAGACAAGCATAAAAGTTTTCTAGCATCAAAAAGCAAAAACAGAAATAGAGTGGAGAGATGCCATTAAAAACGCAAGAGCAAAACAAGATTTATTAAATATTTATTTGTTAATTAAATAAAGGATCCTTGATCCATTGGCTAGTTCTTTGAGAGAAAGCTGAAGAAATACATGAATTCAGAATCCTTTTTAGTACTGCATCCCAGGTGGCCACTATTAACTAGACCTAGCGTTTAACTGAAAAGAATTGATCAACTTTTATACAGTATCTTACTTCTAAATGACTAGAAAAATAGTCAACAATCTCAAGGACTTCAATGTACAAAGATAGAGGGTAATTTTGACATCTCATATTTGTACAGTTAAAGATTTTCTTTTTAAAAAATTTAATTAATTAATTAATTATTTTTACTGAGGAATAATTGGCATATAGCATTATATTAGTTTCAAGTGTACAATGTGTGTATATTTGTATATATTGTATATATTGCAAAATATATTATTGCAGTAAGTCTAGGTAACATCCATCACCATAAATGGTTACAATTCCTTTTTTTGGATGTGAACTTTTAAGGATCTTTTTCGGATCTCTTAGCCACTTTCAAACATGTAATACAATATTATTAACTAGAGTCACTATGATATTTGCTACATCTTAGGACTTATTTATTTTATAACTGGAAGTTTGTACTCTCTGGCAACCACCAATCTGATCTATGTATCCATGAGCTCCATTTTTTTAAATTTTAGACCCCATGTATAAGTGAGTTCAGACAGTATTTGCCTTTATCTGACTTAGTTCACTTAGCATAATGCCCTCAAGGTCCATCTATATTTTTGCAAATGTCAATATTTTATTCTTTTGTATGGCTTCAAAATTCTACATATATATACACACACCATGTTTTCTTAACCATTCATTCTAGGAGCTAAAATTACTAAATGAATCACAAAGGAACACATTAATAAATATGAATATATAAAAAATTTAGATGTCTTCATAGCAAAAAAAAATCCTCTGGTTAAACAGTAATAAAACGAGTATATTTATATATAAGATTTTTGAACAAATATGACATCAGAGAATTATATATACTGAACAGTGAACTGGAGCCCAACTCACATCTCCAACATGACCTTGGGCCAAGCTCCATAGTCGTTATTCATGGTAAAGATGAGAGCTTAGTTTCTTAATCTCTAAAATTAAGATATTAACAATTCTCACCCCACGGATTATAATTTTAAATGATTTCCTTTTGCTATGCAGCATTGCCCTACAAGAAACACTACCATAGTGTGTGTTTGCTACTATTATTATTGGTTCTGACTAAACCAGTATATTTATTCACTAAATACTTAGAACTAGTTAATATTTATTATTTGTCATAAAAATAATATACAATCACTGAAGGTTTTTTTAACTAAAAAGTTTAAACAAAGTTATTCATAATCATAGATAAGACCCTTTAAGAAGTTTCCCTTCTAATTATATGTATGTGTTTTCTTTAGTATAAATATGGATTGTATTGCATAAAGTGTTCTGTTCTGCTTTGTTATTTATGATTTATTGTAAACAAAATGTTCCCCCCATCACTAAAGGTCTTAAAAACTCTGAGTTTTTGCTGTTTATCCATTTCCCTTGAGGACACTTTGCCAGTTTGTTTATTTTTTACTATAATAATTCTGCAAAGAGTGCTATTGTATAAAGGCATTTCCGGTTATTTCCAAGAATAGTTGAGATGTTGAAAACATACTTGTTTGAGTGGAGAGATAGGTGAATGAATGAACAGAAAAAATGGACGAATGTGTGAATGTTAACCACCGGCATGTAAATATTTTAATAAGACACAAAGCTCCAAGAATATCCATTGACAAGTGAAACAAAAGTCAGTTGTTGTTTACTTTTTCCATGAAAATGTCTTGAGAATATTTATGTGTTGAATAAAAAGAGTCAATAGTTGAGATCCTAAGCCCAAGATGGAAAGAATATGAGTGAGAGGAAGACCAGGGAATCAGATGCAGAATGGAAGTAGAAGGCCAGTGTCTCAGGAGTCCCCTCATCCTTTGTGGATGGAGAGGAGGAGGCAGGGGTGCAAGTTCATGTGCTGATATGGACATGGTCTATGGAAGCAGAAAGAAAGTTAGGAGAGCTCTGAGGCTCCAGTGGGGCCTCTAGTGAAAGTCAGGATGACCTTTTCAAAGTGGAGGGGGAAAGGAGTTGGGATTACAGTGTAGGGAGATGGCAGAAGTCCACAGGAGCCTCATTACTACAGAATATGAGAAGGCACTGGAAAGGGCCACCCAGAGAGCTTGGCCAGGCAGCTCTGAAGTGTTGCTTGATCCTGGAGGCCTCACGATGCCAGATGGAGAGGGGGGACGTCATGACTGGGCTTTGCTAGAAAGAAGGAATAGAAGGATAAGACAAGGAAAGGAAACACCTGAGTGTCTGGGCGGGAATGTGAATGTTGTGATAGCCCAAGATCAGGGCTTAATATCATCCCAGTGGAGGCAAGGCCAAGGGAACAGGCAGATTGGGAGAGTCCAAAGGATCAAATCCTCGGGTTTGGCTGCATCTCAGACAGAGCTCATAGGAGAGAGCGGGAGTGATGGGAAATCGTGGTCAGGGAGTTCATGGGGTCAAGGAGTTTAAGATTTCAGAAGTAGGTAAATTCTAGGGACAAGTCTAAGATATGGCCCTGGGACTGAGCACCTGAAGGACATGCCATTGGGTTGAGAAGCTGAAAGCCATCTGGTCAAACCCAATGGACACTTAAGTCATCCAGAATAGAGGTGAGTCTTAGAGTACGAAAGGGGATAAGCATCTGGTGAGAATGTTTTCTAGGAACATGAGCCAATGACTCATGGATAAATGACCAAGAAAAGGAAGGCCAGAACGTGGTAGACAGGATGGCAGAATATTCATCTACACAAGGGCACCTGGCCTTTGGAAGGAAGTATAATGGGAGAAACCGCATTGCCATAAAGAAAAGAGGGGAGAAGAGCCTTTTAAGCAAAGGCTGCACCATGAGTGTAATCAGAATTCTTATACTATGGGGAAAAAGAGGAGAATGGAGAGGAGTGAGTTCAGGTGACCAAGACGTAGTCAAGCCCTCGGCATTTAATGGCAAGACTCTTGTACCAGTGAGGCTTAGTGTCATGAGTAATGGAAAGTGTGTTTCGGTTGTCAAAGTAAGTGAATAAAATGCATTTTATGGGGTGTTATTTTTAGTTTTATAAGGCCAGATGTTCCAGCTGTGCATTGCCTAATGTGCCTGTATTTCCTGGAAGCATCACAGTCTCCATTTTCCTTATAGTCTGGAAATACCAAGTTTGGCCTCTGTTATCCAGAGTCAACCCTCCCATAACCTCACTTATTTGAATATTGGAAAAGAAAACAGATGCAACACAATAGGCTTCGGAGCGGCCAAAACAGATGTCACAAAGCCCAGGAACTTTAGCCACTGAACATCAGTCACAGCCCATTGGATTTTAAGGCAAAACTTTAACAAAGAACAGTTTTCTGGGTTTTTAACCCAGAAGTGTAGGTTCTGCTGCTAAACTCGAAGAGCAGAGAGGGAATAATAAATCAAACGGATCAGCTCTCAAAGAGGCCAAGCAGAAGAAACACGATAGGCTGCCACGTTCTGGGGCTGTCAGGAGCAGCTGAGGAAAGACACAGGAAGGCTAGGACAGGAAGGAATGTGTGGTTTGTGGCCACAATTCTGTTATTACTATAAAACTCTGTTACAATAAACAGTCCATTTCACCTGAATTGGAGGCCTCCAAGGTAGGACCCCCTCCTCCTTCCTTGGCTGTCAGGTTCCTTAAGTTCTCTCCTGGGTTCCTCCCATGGGGTCCAGGAGCTGGACCATCACCTTACAGTCTTCCCATCTCATGAGCCAGCTGCAGACTCAGAGCCCCTTTTCTTTTTAAGAGTTTTTGTACCAAGGTTTTGGGCCAGAAAGAGAGAGACAGAGAGACAGAAAAGATATATGGGAAAGTTTCAAAGAACAAGAAGTTCTCCAAGCAGTCATGTTATGGTCAATAAAAATTTGTTGGGTGAATTATTCATCTATTTAGGATGAACTCAGACCTCAGCCAAGCTCTCACTGCCCTTCCCCCAAGCCAGGGGTCTCAGCCGTCCCCTGGAAGTCAGGGTGTTTTATTTTCATCAGATGTTTTTGGATATTGAGATAGAGAGAAAGATTCTCAGCTGGAGCAAAGACTCTTGAAATAAGCCTGGGGCTCTGAGGCATTTCCACACTTGTATCTGCCACCCCATGCTCCTCCACTTGGCTCCTTCTTAGGGGCCTTTCCTCTGGCCCATTCTTCCAAAGACTTCTTCATAATGGCAGATCAATAGATCTCTGGACTGGTTCCTACAGTGAAAGAATCATTTGCTGACCCAGAGAATTTCTAGTGAGGCTCCTGACTTGGTCCATTCTCCTTATTCCTTGGTACTAAGAAATCAAATAATTATTATATATATTTTACCAAAAAATGTTAAGTCAATCAACATTTTACAAGTAGTGGTCCTCATTGTGAAAAGTGGACTTTTGGGGCCACAGCGCCCCAGCTCCACGTGGACTCCATGAATAATGACAGTAGTCCTCTCCCTTCATCTCAGGCCACTCAGGGCTCTGAGTGGCCCGCCATCTTCTCTTCTCAGTGTGTGCAGACCTCTGTGTGTGGCTAGTGGTGATAAAGGGATTCCTGGAGCATAAGAATGAGTTCCTGGCTTGAAATAAAATCTGGCCAGAGAGACAGGACAGAATCTTCTGAGAGTCAACTGAGTGGTACAGAGTAGTGCTCTCTAAGAGTACAAAGTTTGACATCAGAAATGAGAAAACCTCCACTTTGGTTCAGTTCCCCAGTCACTGTGCACAAATCATGAGCCAGATGTAGGCTACATACTAGAGACACAGAGAAGAAAATTCAGTCCTTAAATTTGCAAACCTCACAGTCCAGGAGGTGAGATGGAAGCTGGAAACAGTTCAGATGCAGTGAATGAAGGGCGTAGAATGAGGTCTGGATCTCTGATTTGGACCATTTCCTGAGGGGTGATGCCTTGTCTGAGCCAGTGAACACAGGAAAAGTGGGCTGGAGGAAAAGATAGCAGTGGGGCATGTTCAGTTAGACGTCCCCTACGCAGAGACTGACTGTGATTCTTCCCTGAGCCAGAACCGTGCTGGCATTAGAGGGAATCATAGAACCCAGCCCAGGGAAGCCCAGGGGGGTCTTGCACAACAAAGCATGGCAGAAGAATGGCAGCTTGGATTTACCTGGACTCATTCATCGTGTGACCAGCAGGATGTACTTACAATGAGGACAGACTCAGGCCCTGCAGCAATGGACAGAGAAAGATGCAATAAATCTGCTGGGGTCTGGGGGTGGGTAGCTAGGCGTGAATAAGAAAGTTGCTTTGCACACAGGTTGGTGGGGGGAGGAGTAAGGCATAGAAAGGAGTACTTTTCAGGAGTGGAGCCCTGGCCTGCAGGGGAAGGGCAAGGAGAGGCTCCCCAACCCCCAAGCCTGGTTCCTCCTCTCCATGAGATTTTGGAAATGATCCTAGAAAGATTGGGATCAACAAGTTTAACTGCTTGGTGCACCTTGGCCTCCTCTCAAGGGTGCTTTGGAAAAAAACCCTTCACTTCTTCCTTTTGGGCCACTGGAGCATCCACCAAACAGTGAGTCAAAGCAGGACAGAGCCTCTAGCCACCTCCAGGATCCCAGAATACTTTACTGTCTGGTGAGAGATGACACTTTTCCAGGAAGGCCAATTCCTGTACTCCCCTAAAGGTTCACAGAACCAGAATACAAGCTATTAGCTCCCTGAAACCCCTCTAAATGAAAAGCCTGTATTTCTCAACATTTTAATGAAATGTATTTTATTTTTTAAGTGTATTTATTCGGAGAGAGAGAGAGAGAGGGCAGAGGAAGGGCAGAGAGAGAGAATCCCAAGCAGGCTCTGCACTGTCAGCTTGGAGTCTGATGCAGGGCTCGAACTCATGAACCCATGAGATCATGACCTGAGCCGAAATCAAGAGTCAGATGTTTAATAGACTGAGCCACCCAAGTGCCCCTAAATGTATTTTAGAGCTGAAATCTTGCCTATTTAAAACTCAGGTCTCGCTAACCAGGTGGAAGATTTCTATGCCATTGTTGATGTCATTGTCTCCAAAGCAACATTGTAGACTCCATAATGGGATGATGGTAGAGTTCATTTTGAACCATCATGGCACATGAGGCTTCTTTAAAACTCATTTCCACGTAGAACCAGAACAGATTCAAATGATTTTTGCTGCCATTTACAGATCTGTTGCTTAAAGAAATCCTGTTTTTTAAATGCTTCAATCATATAACCTCCTTCAAGGTCTTCTCTTCATTCGTTGCCTTTAATTGTTTCACATCATGTCATGTCTCTTTCATTTTGACATTTGACAACAGTAACATGGCAGCTGGACTATACCACATTTTCACAGTCTTAGTGTACAGGAGTTTTTATTTGACTTTAGACTTCTGGATAACAAATATGGGTGCTGATTGTAATGAATGAGAAGCACTATTTTTCTGTGTGCCGCCAGTGTGACTTTTGATCGATGATGATTTCAAGTCTGATAATTCCTAACAGTCAATGATCAACTCCCGTGCAGGGAGAAAACAGGTGCTGAGCATTCTGCTCCAAAGCTGTATAGAGCAGCATGGAGACTGGGTGCTGTCCTCACTTGCTATACGAGGGGAGCCTGCGGTATGTGGCTCACATGTAACACATAAAAGTTGATGACTGTCAAGTGTAAGGTTGACCAATTAATACCTTCATCCATTTAGTTCAGCAAAGTTGCATCAAGTAGCTACTATATGCCAGACACTGAGCTACATGTTGAGTAGTCAGTGATGACTAGCACACACCTTCTTTGGGAATCTTACCTGAGAGACAGATAATAAGCCCACCTATCAAACACAATGGCAAGTGAAATGGAAAATATAGATGACGTAGTGGTAGGGCAGAATATGAGTCTGTGTGCATATGTTCAAATGTGTATGTGTGTGTGGTGCGCTATCAAATCTTGGGAGAACACCATTTTAGTTAGCGTGGCCTGGGAACATGTCTCTGAAGAGGTGAGGTTTCAACTGAGACCTGATGCTAGACACATGAAGAACATTTCAGGCAGCGATGATGCACATAAAAAGTCCTGAAAGTACAGGAGTCTGGGGGGGGGTGGGGGAAGGTGACAAAGACTGGTGTGACAGAAAGGAGGCCAATGTGACTGAAGCAAAATGAACAAAGGAATGAGAAAATGGAGGGGGTATAGATCAAAGAAAAGAGTAAAGAGCATTGGGGTGTCATTAAAAGAATTTTTAAAATATTTTTCAAAAATTTAGAATAGTTTTAGGTTTGCAGACAAGTTGTAGAGATAGTACAGAGATTTCTTGTATACTCAGAATATATTTTCCTCTGTAGTTAATCTCCTATATTAGTAGGATGCATTTGTTGGGGCGCCTGGGTGGCTTAGTCGGTTAAGCGTCTGACTTTCGCTTAGGTCATGATCTCACGGTTCGTGGGTTCGAGCCCTGCGTCGGGCTCTGTGCTGACTGCCAGCTCGGAGCCTGGAGCCTGTTTCTGAGTCTGTGTCTCCCTCTCTCTCTGACCCTTCCCTGCTCACGCTGTCTCTCTCTCTCTCTCTCTTTCCTAGAAATAAATAATATATATATATATATTTAAAAAAAGTAGGATGCATTTGTTCATAACTAATTAACCAATAACAATACATTATTGTTCATCATTCACAATTTATTTTTTGAGCACTTCCTTTCTTTCCTAGCACTATAAGGTGCTCTAGACCCACCTGGTACATTTCCTGCCCATACCACCACCAGTCAGTTCTTCAAGGGTCTGCATTCCTTTTATTGGAGAATGGTGGTAGAAACCAAGATTTGGGTGCTAGGTGTGCTCATTGCCATGGGATGCCTGTGCTCTGCACTCAGTAGAAAGAGCTTAGAAATGTCTGTATGTGAGGGACGCCTGGATGGCTTAGCCAGTTAAGTGTCTGACTTCAGCTCAGGTCATGATCTCACGGTCCATGAGTTCGAGCCCTGCATTGGGCTCTGTGCTGACAGCTCAGAGCCTGGAGCCTGCTTCAGATTCTCTGTCTCCCTCTCTGCTCCTTTCCCACTCATGCCCTGTTTCTCTCTCTCTCTCAAAAATAAGTAAACATCAATTTTTTAAAAGAAGAAATGTCTCTGTGTGTGCAAACCCATGTGTACACGCATATCTGCAATTGCTTCTGTATTTATCCATATGTAGCTATATTAAGATAGACATGAGTACATACCAGTGTTTCCAACCCTGATGCTGTATCGTGTGGTTCATTCTGTTGCCATACCCCAGCTTATCTCTAACTTTCTACTCCAAGAGAGAGGAACCCAGCCCTCACCATTTGCTGCCCATTTATATGACTGTCCTATTGTAACATGCATATATTGGTTTCCGAGCTGTTAACTTGTACATCACCGAAAACAGCTTCACCAACCACAGCATGGTGCCCATGTGTGGCTCCTTTGCCTTTAGCCTTATAGACTCCACTTATTTCCCAAGCTTTTCAGGTCAGCCCCTCTTTTCCCCCTCCACCCTCAGTGAGGCGATTTCATGCATTTGTGATAGATTCTTTGGTCATAGTCCATGTTCCATCCTGGGACCCCTTGGCCTCCCAAGACTTTCTCTGTCTCAGTTACCTTTCCTGAGCCCCTCTGGCTGCTGCATGGGGACTGAGCTGCAGGCGGTTGAGTTGGTGCGGGAGGACATGCAGGAGCCGACACAGCATGTGGGTGATGGAGGGCAGGGCTTGGACTTGGGTGACTGCCATGGAGATGAAAACATGTACATGAGATCAATTGTGGGCATAGGTGGATAGATTTGAATTTAGTTTTTGCAGTAAGTATAAAGATGTCCCAAAGGGAACTAGACCTCCCCATTCAATTTTGTCCTGAAACCAACCTCAGCCTCCTCCCTCCCAGTCCTGAGTCCAGCATTAGGCTTGGTAGGAAGCTTTCAGCATGACTCATTATACCCCAGAGAATCGTGTTCACTAGCAAAGGCACTTTATTATCCACGTGGATAACATCTTTCAGTGTGGTTGAGTCACGCCATCCAATCATAAACATAGTTGCCAGGCTGTTTTAAAGAGTTATGAGTGTGAGGAGGATGTCGTTCACCTCCACCATCTGCTCAGCACCAGGAACAGCTGAACTAGGTCTGGCGAAGGGGACAGTATATACATTTTCTGCTCCTTTGATAGATTTGTTTGGGGAACATGTTCTAGTGATTAATGAGCCATTTCCTTACTGATACACCACACGTGTCCCCATTAACAAATAAATGATTCCCGGGCAGCCTTGGCAAAGCCCTGTCTTGAACATATCTCAGGATGCAGCCGCGAAGGGGCAGACCAGGAGGGGATGCTGTCTGGGAGGAGGTCGTGACCCGGGGTGGGCAGCCCTGGAGAAATAACTTTCTTTGCAGGCTAGTGGAGGAGGTGAGCACGGTGGGGGGCCCAGGGAACCCACAGAGGGGCAGCAGGCTGCAAAGTTCCCTCCTGTCCATTCCAATATCGTTCCTACTGATGGTTCCTGCAAGCATGAGCTCCTCCCCATAGGATGAGTCATTCTTCCTCTGATCTGTGATAGCACATCTCATGTCTCACCTGCTCACTGCCTTTACCTGGGCTGTGATAAGCCCCATGCAGAGCCCAGGTACTCTGTCCTAGAACTGTGGACAATGAGACAGAGAACTGACAACCCAGAGTATACTTGTCACCCAGCCCCCAGAAGGATTCCCTTAGAGCAGTCAATGTGAGTCATTGTGTCCAGTATCCTGCTTGGACAGTCCCCGAAGAAGCTTCTCTCATATGAGCTTCCCAGCTCAGAGTGATCCACCAAGGCTCACTCCCCAGGAAAGGGGCTCAGTGAGCCAGGTCAGGGCCCCATCCAGCTCAGGTTTTATAATTTAAGAGTCTTCAGAATCTCAAGGGCCACCTCTCAACTCTGCATCTAATATAGGTTCCCAAGACTGGAAGAGATGCAGCCGCCGCCCCATGGAAGGGAGAGGAACATTTCCAAGGTCCCAGAGACCCAAGTGGCTTGGCCATGTCTACTTCAGAGCACGCTTTCTCCAACCCTCTCTCTCTTCCCTTTCCCCCTAGCTCTTTCCTTTTCTCTGCCTGGTGCCCCATGTACTCTACAGTTTAGCTCAGATGCCACCTTCTCTAAGAAAACATGCTGACCCCCTAGTTAGGAGAGAGATACTCCTCTCAGCTCCTATAATGTGCTATGCTTGTCCTAAACACAGGATTCCCACCTTGTCACAGGAGTAGGATTTTTAGTAACTTCCTCATTCTCTGGAGTTTGGGATTCTTAAGTCACAGATGAGGCCTTCATATTCCTGGAACCTCCAAAAAAATACACACTCAACAAGTGTCTGTGGAAGGAAGATTCATATGAAGGAATGAGCCCAACCACTTCATAGGGTGTTTTTCTTCTTCTGGGAGGAGACCCAGAACCACCTTGTAGTTAATGACGAATTAAGATCGATCATGGAATGACTCCTTCCTGGGGATACTTTAAAGCACAAAGAAAGGGAACTGGAATTTGTTAAGTACTTTCTAATACTTTTTGAATTGTGGATTGTGAAATCAGTTTAGAAGGTGGTGGCCAGCATTTGTTGAATGTAACAGAATGGAACCTAGTGTAGGATGAAGTACAGTATTAAGGGAAATAATATACACATGGTAAGGATAAGTACTGTTTAATTGCATTTAAATACAGTATTAATCACATACACACATGCAGACAAGAATGCCTATAGTTCGTCTTGGGGAATCTAGTGTTCACTTGTGGCTTTAGACTTGATCTTCAGAATATCAAGAAATAGGCTGTATGCCTATTTCACATCGGTTCTGGCTTCCCCAATCTTGCATGAATCAAGAAAGATTGGGTGATCCTATAGGTTATTATACTATCTAATCAGTTTAACAAAATAATTACTTGGACAAAGAGGTGACATTCAGGTTTATTATCAACATATGAATATTTGCTTCCAAATCTAGGTAACCATTCCAGATATAGCCAGGAATAAAAATCTCTTTGTCTGCTTTATATTCTAAAATTATACCAATCCATGGAAAGATAAGGATATATTCAACATTGCATGAGCAGAATGCTATAATAAATAATAACATGAAGCCTATTTTATATCAAATATTAAAAATTTTCATATACTTAAATAAGAACAAGGATTGGTAGATACTGAAGAGAGTGGCTATGTGTTAGGTAGTGTTAGGAATAGCATTGTTTTCCTTTGGACCAAAAATATTCATAAAAATGTAAATAGTAATGCAGGCAGAACAGAAGTTAGCTCTAATCTTTGTAGGATTTGTCGGGTGCTGATATTTATAACAGTAAACACAATAAATAACTGTATTTCTATTTTTTGTTATTTAATTCCATTTAGTTCGTGAGTGTTTTAAGAAAAAAAAGTCCACTTGAGAATACTTCACACCTTATATGGAAGAATTAAAAGCAGAATGTCAACATTTGCCATCTTGAAATATTCTAAAAAGGCAAAAATCCAAAATCATGATCTTTAGCAAATGGAATAATCAAGACAATAAAAAGAATAAGAATATGAAGGAAATAAATCTCAGGAACCCATTTTCTACAGAGGTCAGAGGAGGAACAAAGTATTTGAGGATGCCCCCCACTCTGTTTCATGTGCAAATGGGCAGTAGCATGGCACAAGTGAGAGATGCCAGCACCAGGAGATTGTCACTCCTGCACCACCCTGCATCTTGGTCTCTGAATTTCTTTAAGAAAGAGAAGGAGAGAGTACAAAAGCAGAGGAGAGGGGCAGAGGGAGAGTGAGAGTGAGCAAATGAGAGAGAGAGAGAGAGAGAGAGAGAGAGAGAGAGGGTTAAGCAGACTCCATGCTCAGCACAGAGCCTGATGCAGGGCTTGATCCCATGACCCTGGGATCATGACCTGAATTGACATCAAGAGCTGGATGCTCAACTGGCTGAGGCACCTGGTCACCCCTTGGCCTCTAAAATTTTAATAAAAGCATAATAATAAATAAGATTTTAAATAAAAGTTTAAATAAATTTGAATTTTATTATTTTTATTATTAAAACCCAGATGTCTTGATCTTAGTGCCAGTCAGATGTTGATTTTAATATTTGGTCATTCATCATTTGGCCAATATGTGTATTCAGCACATCTCTAATGTGTCTGTGTGTGAGCATGTATGTGCCTGCAGAGTGCCCATGTGGGCACATGTATCTACATGTGAGTGTATGTATGCATTTGTGTGTGTGTGTGTGTGTGTGTGGGTACATGTGTGTTTCTGCATTCTGAGACTAATATGTGTCCCTGTTCTGGCCCACACTGGGGTTATGCACTCAGAGCAGGCTTATAAGGGCTCTTCCTTAGGGTCATCCTGAGCTGGGACTGACTTGGGTTGAATCTAAGGTTTTCCCTGGAGGAAGGTGAGAGGCTCAGGAAGAGTACCCTCCCAACCTTCTCAAAAGATTATCTAGGTCACATTTAGTGATTTCCTCTTGATCCCATGATCCTCCATTAGTTCATAGATGTTGGGGCAGCCTCTGGAGTCTAGCATGTGGAATGACACAGTGGCTATTTCCTGCAAGAGACTCAGAGTACACTGAGTACTCTGGGGATGGTGTATGAGGATTCCACAGGTCTGGAGATAGCTCTATACCCTAGATACATTTCAATAAATACATTTAGGAGGTCTCACAAATATCCCAAAATTATGGGTGTGTTTTCAAGAGTGTTTATAGCTGTCATCTTATTTCAAAGAGGCCACTGACCCAGAAATGGATAGAAGCCCAATTCTCTGAGACTTTAACCAAACCTTTGAGTCATAAGCATTAATTCTGGACTGTTGATGTGATGGTAGGAAAATCCTATTCTCTGCTCTGTAGCTGGTGGCAATCCAACACAAAGCAATGCAAGACCAGAGCAGACCATGAAGCTCTGGGCATGAGTCAGTTGCTAGGAAGGGATTAGTCAGAGCGAGGGGAACTGTAGCCTGCCCAGGATGTCCAGGAGGTCCTGAACACTTTCTGTCCCATCTGTAGAAAAGAGCCTGTGGCCAGGAGTAGGGCAATTGAAAGAAGGTATTTGGTTTTTTTTTCCATTTTTTTTAATGTTTAATGAGACAGACAGAGAGAGACAGCATAAACAGGGGAGGATCAGAGAGAGAGGGAGATACAGAATTCGAAGCAGGCTCTAGGCTCTGAGCTGTCAGCACAGAGCCCAACGCGGGGCTTGAACCCACGAACGTGAGCTCATGACCTGAGCCAAAGTTGGACGCTTAACCGACTGAGCCCCCCAGGCGCCCCTGAAAGAAGGTATTTGGACTCAGAATCTTGGACACTTTCCTGGAAGGCAGGGGTCAAAACTCCCTGGTTCACATGACAAAACTGAAATAGGAAGAAATTTAAAATTTTGAACAGACCAATAACCAGCAAAGAAATTGAGTTGGTAATAAAAAAAATCCCCAACAAACAAAAGTTCAGGACCAGATGGCTTTACAGGTGAATTCTACCAAACATTTAAAGAAGGGTTAATACCTATTCTTCTCAAAGTATTCCAAAAAAACAGAAAAGAAAGGTAAACTTCAAAATTCATTCTATGAAGCCAGAATTACCCTGAAACTAAAACCAGATAAAGATACTACTTAAAAAGATAACTACAAGTCAATGTCCCTAATGAACACAGATGCATATATTCTCAAAAAATACTATCAAACAAAATTCAACAATCTAATAAAAAAAAATCAGTCTCCACATTCAAGTGGGATTTATTCCTGGGTTATAAGGGTGATTCAATGTTCACAAATCAATCACTGTGATACATCACACCAGTAAAAGAAAGGATAAGAACCATATGATGATTTCAATGCAGAAAAAGGCATTTGACAAAGTACAACATCTATTCATGATGTAAAACTGTCAACAAGGTAGGTTTAGGAGGAATATACCTCAGCATAATAAAGGCCATATATGAAAAACCCATAGCTAACATCATCCTTAATGGGGAAAAACTGAGAGCTTTCCCCCTAAAGTCAAGAACAAGATAAAGATGTCCACTCTCACCTCTTTTATTCAACATAGTACTGGAAGTCCTAGCCACAGACAACAATCAGACAACAAAAAGAAATAAAAAGCATCCACATTGGTAAAGAAGGAAAACTGTCACTATTTGCAAGTGACATGATACTCTACATAGAAAATCTTAAAGACTCCACAAAAAACCTGCTAAAACTGATAAACGAATTTAGTAAAGTCACAGAATACAAAATCAATATTTAGAAATCTGTTCCATTTCTATACACCAATAATGAAGCAGCAGAAAGAGAAATTTAAAAAATAATCCTATTTACATTTGCACCCCACCCCAAAAAGAGAGACTCAGGAATAATCCTAACCAAAGAGATGAAAGACCTTTACTCTGAAAACTATAAAACACTGATGAAAAAAATCAATAATCCACAAAGAAATGGAAGGACATTCCATGCTCATGGATCAGAAGAACAAATATTGTTAAAGTTTCTATATTACCTAAAGCAATCTATCCATTTAATGTAATCCTTATCAAAATACCAACAGCATTTTTCACAGAGCTAGAACAAACAATCCTAACATTTGTATGGAGCTACAAAAGACCCCGAATAGCCAAAGCAACCTTGAAAAAGAAAAGTATAGCTGGAGATATGACAATTCTGGACTTCAGTTATATTACAAACCTGTAGTAATCATAACAGTATGGAACTGGCACAAAAATAGACACATAGATCAATGGAATAGAATAGAAAATCCAGAAATAAGCCCACAATTATATGGTCAATTAATTTTCAACAAAGCAAGAAAGAATATCCAATGGGAAAAATAATGTTTCTTCAACAAATGGTGTTGGGAAAGCTGGACGGCTGCATGCAGAAGAATGAAACTGGACCACCTTCTTACACCAGATACAAAAATAAATTTTAAATGGATTAAAGACTTAAATGTAAGGGGCACCTGGGTTACTCAGTTAAGTGTCTGACTCTTGATTCTGTCTCAGGTCATGATCTCAGGGTCATGAGATCATGCCTCATGCTGGGCTCCTCAGTGAGTGTGGAGTCTGCTTAAGTTTCTCTCTCCCTCTCTCCCTCTCTCTGACCTTCTTCCACTTGCACTCTCTCTGTTTCTCTCAAAAAAAAAAAAAAAAAAAAAAAAGACCCAAATGTGAAACCTGAAACTGTAAAAGTCCAGGAAGAAAACACATTAACCTCTTTGTCATTGGTTATAGCAAATTCTTTCTAGATACGTCTCCTGAGGCCAGGGGATGAAAACAAAAATGAACTATTGGGACTTCATCAAAATAAAAGGTTTCTGCACAACAAAGGAAACAATCAATAAAACTAAAAGGCAGCCTACAGAATGGGAGGAAATTTGCAAATGACATATCCCATAAAGAATTATATACATATTCCATAAAGAATTATATATCTAAATATATGAAGAACTTACAAAACTCAACAACCAAAAAGAAAAATAATAGTAATCCAATTAAAAAAAGACAGAAGATATGAGCAAACATTTCTCCAAAGAAGACATCCAGATGGTCAACAGACACATGGATAGAGGCTCAACATAACTCATCATCAGAGAAATGCAAATCAAAACCACAATGAGATATCACCTCACACTTGTCAGAATGGCTGAAATCAACAACACAAGACACAACAAGTGTTGGCAAGGATGTGGAGGAAAAGGAACCGTTGTGCACTGTTGGTGAGAATACAAACTGGTGCAGCCCACTGTGGAAAACAGTATGAAGGTTCCTCAAAAAAGTTAAAAAAGAGAACTTCCTTATGATCCAGCAATCATGCTACCAGGTATATACCTAAATAAAACAAGAACACTTATTAAAAAGGGATGCATGTACCCCTATGTTTATAGCAGTGTTATTTACAAGAGCCAAGATATGGAAACATCCATCCATCAAGAAGACATATTGGAATATTACTCAGCCATAAAAAATGAATGAAATCTTGTCATTTGCAACAGCATGGATGGAGCTAGAGAGTATAATGCTAAGTGAAATAAGCCAGTAAGAGAAAGACAAATATCATATGATTTTACTCATATGTGGAATTTAAGACATACAAAAAAATCAAGCAAAAGGAAAAAAAATAAAAGAAAGATATAGAAAGAAAGAAAGAAACAGACCCTTAACTATAGAGAACAGACTCATGGTTACCAGAGGGGAGTTGAGTGGGAGAATGGATTAAATAGGTGATGGGGATTAAGGAGTGAACCTGTTGTGATGAGCACAGGGTGATGTATGGAAGTGTTGGATTACTATATTGTACACCTGAAACTAATATAATGCTATGTTAACATACAGCGTTAAGTAACTAGAACTAAAATAAAAACTTTTTAAAAAGCTCTGGTCACTTGGGACATGAACTTCATTCATTTTAAGTCAAATTGCCTTGTAAACAACTATTGCTGAGTCCCAGAAGGAACGCTCCTTTGTCAGGACTTGGCACATGCCTTCTTCATCTGCCTCATCCTCCGGAGGGCTAGAGAAGGTCGTGAGGAGCTCTGAGCCAAAATATAGTCTCATGGCTAGACCATGTGTTTGTCCTTTGGTACTTGGGGCTGTGTAAAGTCACAGATGGACACATGAGCTGGACATTCCGGTTCATGTGGACTGCAGTGCAGGAATGTGAACTGGGTTCTGTAGAATTCAAAGATTTCCTAATGCAGTCCATCTGCGCTAACTGTTCATATGAGGACTCAAGGGTTCACATTGGGTGAAGTCACATACTTCCATTTTCTGGGTAACTTCAGTGCCTGCATTGGAGTTTCTCCTTCCCATTTATCCTAAACTTATTCTGGCTGTGGTTCCTCGTTGACATTGAACCTGCTCTTTATCCTCATTTTTGGTGCCTCATTCTTAAACTTCCCTCTTTGCTCCTGGTTCATTGACGCTCATCTGCCTACTCAGTCTTAACAATTGTGAGTCAGGATTCTGTAGTTGCAAATAATAGGAGTAGACTGACTAAAGCATAATAGTGTTCTATAGAACAAAAATAGGGAATGTCTCACAAAATAGAAAGACAGCTAAGGGCCGACAATTGTGGGGTCTCCAGATGGCAAGAACTGATGGGCAGATTCCTCAGGGCTCACCCTCCATGACTGACATGTCTGAGCCAGTTTCTGACTCTGATCCACTTGGCTGGATGTTTAAACATCAGGGAGAATCTTATTTGTTTAGTCTGGAGCAACTTCCCCCATTGATGGTATTGGATGCACTTGGAGCAGTGGTGGAAATAGAACAAGGTGCATCCCCAAAGGAAGGTCAAGGTCTTGTTACCAGAGCACAGGAGAAAGGATACTGGGCAGGTAGAAACACAGACATTGTCAGAATGCCTCAGACAAGACACAAACACAGGAACAAGACAAAGCATGCACAGTGGGCAAAGGCACTTCTGAGCATCCACAGTCCTCTCTGCTGAATGTCACAAGCTCAGACCAATAGCAAAAGTTCCCTGGAGTCAACTTGTGCTCACCCCTCCTAGCAGGATGGAGTGAAGCTGATGGATTTTGTTTATGCAAACAGACCGTTTGGTAATCTTGCAGCCACATTCCAGCTATTGTCCCACAGGATATGAGATAAGACTTGCATGCACCAGGAAGGGCGAGTCTCAAGCAGAATGTCATTTCAGCAAGGAATTAGATAAAGGAAGACCCAATCTCTGACCAAAAGCCTGGAGCTCGGCACCCTTTCAGAGCCCACCAAGACAAAGACTGAGGCCACCTTTGAACTGGAACACAGAAGTGGGCACCCTGGGTCAGGAAAGATTTGCCACTAATCAGCTGGTGTCTTTAAACAGTCAGCTCTCCTTGAAACTCAGTGTTTTCATCTTGAAAATGTTAAGGTAGCAATCCTCACAATAACCCTCTCTGAATCAATAGCCAACAGACCAAGGCTGGACAATGAGCAGTGCTCTGTCCATAACTCCATTCTAGGACTTGTGTCACAGTGCATGACTATTTCTGTGTTTGTGTGTGTCCCATGGTATGTAGTCATTTCTTCCATGGCTAGAATTCTTATTCACATCAATAGCCAACCCAGCACAGTGACTGATGTATAATGAGCTCCTATTGGATATTTGTTGAACAAACAAATGGATAAATGAATGAATGAGTGAGTGAAGATGATGCAGAGGCTAGACTCCATTACCTTAGAGGATGCCATAAACAAAAGAATGCAGTAGCCCCCCTTCTAATCAGACCATGTAAGAAAGGAAACATCTAGCTCAGCTGTGCTGGTGTGACATCCTTAGTGTTATCTGTTCTGTAGCTCAGAAAACCTCTCTCTTTGGAGCTACTGAAAACAGAAAGTCATGATACTTATGCGGGGGCGGGGGGGGGATTGCGTCAGTAGAGGCCCTCAAATTTCTGAGAGTGACTGGGTGGGAGATTCAGATTAGAATAAGCCTTACCCAAGGCTTGGTGAAAAACCCTCATGGCAGAGCGGAAACCCCTTACATGTCCTCTGTGGTGACATAGGGCTTTGTCAAGAAGGGTGTGGAGCCAGAGCATCACCCAGGCAATAACCCTGAAGCAGGACAAGGTCTTTCTTTTCAAAGGTCATCTAAGGTCTTGGGAGTTACAGACAAGCCACACGTTCTGGAGTGCTCTGCAACTTTCTCCCCATCAACCCCCAAATACGGGCTGCAGTTTTCATAACAGCCAAAAGGTGGAAGCAAGCCAAGTCATCGTCGAAAGAAGGATGGAGAAACAAAATGTAATCTGTCTGCACAATGGAATGTTATTCAGCCTTAAAAGAGAACGACATTCCGACACGTGCTACAACATGGAAGAACCTTGAGAACACATGCGAAGTGAAATAAAGGCAATCACAAAAGGTGTTGTGTGATTCCACTTATATGAGGTTCCTAGAGTGGTCAGATTCACAGAGGCCAACCACAGAGGGCAGATGGTTAAAGGGTTGGGGGGAGGGAGAAAAGGGGGGTAGTGTTCACGGTATAGTTTCAATTCCACAAGATGAAAGAATTCCAGAGATTGGTTGCACCACAATGTGAATATACCCAACATTACTGAACTGTACACTTAAAAATGGTTAAAAGACACCTGGGAGCCTCAGTCGATTGTGCTCAACCAACTTCAGCTCAGGTCATGATCTTGTTGCTTGTGCGTTCGAGCCCCACATTGGACTCTGTGCTGACAGCTTGGAGCACGGAGCCTGCTTCGGATTCTGTGTCTCCCTCTCGCTCGCTCTCTCCTTCCCTCACTACTGCTCTGTTTCTCTCTGTCTCTTTCAAAAATAAATAAACATTAAAAAAAAAAAGGTTAAGATGGTTAAGAGAAAGAAAGCAAGAGTTCTAGCTGTGATCACATGGCTGATGCAAGGAGCTCGGAGATTCAGATTTCAAATAAAAACAATGTAGAATCAAATGTCAGTTCTGCTGATAAAGGAGGAAATTGAAATGGCATGGAGCAACATGAATGGCAAACTGAATGGCAAAGCAACAAAGTAGGCAAAATGAAGCCAAAGATGTGAGCTGGGGACCTCCCTGCCCCTCAAGAACAGGTCCAAATAGCTGTCTTCTGCCAAGGCCCCAGTGCATGACACCCCCAGGCCCCACCCAAAGTCCCCACACTTTTGAGGGCACCCCACAGCCTCTGTGTCCAGGCTCCTGTTCCCGTGTGCATAGCACAGATGTGAACCCTACACCTCTTTGCACCTTGCAAAACATAGAAAACTCAGATAAAGTAATTTGAGCACTCTGGAGTCTGGGGGTTGGAGATGTGATGAGGAGTGAGGGGGTTTCCACTGTCGAAATGCCATGAAAGGCAGGGACACTGTAAGCATCACCTGCTAAGGACAGGTGCAGGCTGTCCAAGTTGGCTGCCCCACTGCCAAGCTTCACCAACACCACTGCTTTCTAAACCCACCCCCTACCTTCCTCAGCCTCCCCTGCTCTCCCAAAAAGAGTCCATGACTTTGTGGGAGTTTCAGAAGACCTTTTCTCTGTGGGGCTTCAGCACCAGGTCACGTCAGCCTCCAGTGGTTCATCTCTGTGCCAGACCATAGCTAGAATCTTCCAATCAGTGTTACTTCTCCACCTACATGGAATTCTCGTGCCGGGTGCTAAGATAACACAGAGCTATCCATGCTGTTGCTGGGTTGCTGGGAAACTTAGCTGGCTATGCAGGGTTAGGGGAGCAGATTCACATTTAGATCCAGGTCTTACATCAAAGCAGCAGAATAAGCTTTGGACAGAGTTAGATGCAAAATAATCCACAGAAGGCAATCTTTAATCTAAGCTATTGAGACTAAAAGTAATGACAGAAATAATAAAATGGTAATTGACAGGCTTAACTACATGAAACTATAAAATTCCTAAATAAGTAGTGAAGTTTAAAGGCCTTGGAACAAGTCTGTGTCAAATTGGCTGGTTTCTACCTCTTCTATCCATAGCTTAGATGAACCAATCAAAAGAACAGCAATGCCTTTGATATAAGAGAAATCAATGATTCTCCGCATCACTTTTCTCTGAACATGAAATAGAAACAAAGTGTGCTTTCCATTCACTTTTAAAAGAATACCCAATCTGACATCAAATATGATTTCTTGTCTGTACAATTGTCAAAAGATTTTAATGACAATCCTCCATGCTGACAAATCGCAGTGACATGGAGAGACTAAAACCGTTTCACTTCTTATGGAATCTTATGTCCCAACAAATCTTCTGAAAAGCAATTTTGGCAATAATGATGAACGGCCTTAAAGTATTCATTTGGGTGGATCTTTCCAGGACTCTATCCTAGATACACACACTGAAATACTGCAGTATGGACCTAGCTTTTTCTCAGTTCTGTTCATAAGTATGAAAATCTGGCAATAATTTGGCCAACAGCATTGAGATGGCTAAATATTTGACATACTGAGATAATGAAACATCATGTAGACATGAACAATTACGTTTTGATGGATTTAAATGACAATTAGTCAACATTAATTTAAAAAGCAATGTTAAAAACATTCTATATGCGTGAAGATATCTATTACAAATAAGCATGCATATATATTCATAATATTTTTGGTAAATGACTGGAAATCTGCTGAGTGAATTGGATATCCTCCTGGGAAAACACACACCATAAAACAATCACTTCCAGATTTATTATAGATTTAAATGTTGAAAGAAGAATGGTGAAGAATGTAGAAAAAACAGAGCATCCTTGTGAACATGAAGTAGGCAGGATTCTTCAGCAGAACATAAAAGTGCTGAACCATAAAGAAAAAAAGATTAACATAATGTTTTAATATTTTGAGGAGTAGAAATACAAGCCACAGAGCAGGAGAGATTTGTTACACATGCATCTAAAAGGGATTTATAACCAGAATTATAAAACACTCCTAGAAATCAGCAAGAAAAAGAAAATAAATAGCCTATTGGGGAAACAGGTAAAAGATCTGAATGGGCAGCTCACAAATGAAGCTATCCACACAGCCAGTTAACATATGGAAACACTGGGAAGAAAATAAAGAGTTGGCCAGAGTGTGGACAGAGCTACCCACTCGCTCCTATGCTGCCTGTGAGAGCGAAACTCGCTACAACCACTGGGGAAAACTGGATTGGCTGAAACTGAACAGGGATGTAAGTAAATGGAACACAGGGGTAAATACAGTGTGTTTCGTTCCCGAAAGAGAACGCCACAGAGCAGCGAGAAGGACCAGCTGGATGCAATAGGGTGGGTAAGTCTCAGAAACACAGCGTTGATACAAACATCTACTTCCAAAAAAGAGCACACTGTGTGATTCCATTTACGTCAAGTTCGAAGAAAAGAGGAAAACGTCATCCGTAGTGCTGTCACCTTGGAGGTGAGGAGGGGGGACCAGACGGGGTGCGGGAAGGTCTGCTCACTGTGGCTGAAGCTGTTTATTTGGGTAGCTGGTTGCACGGATGTGTACAAGCTGCGAAAATCTGTCAAGCGGCACTATTAGGACTCGTAGACTTTTCGTATCTGTTATACTTAAAGGTTTGTTTAGAACCATGAGAAATAATCCCTGGAAGAGGGACGTATGTAGTTACAATCTCTGGACCGTGGGGTTCCTTGCTTTCTTCTTTATGTTTGTTTTCTAAAACAAGCACATGTTACTTGTATCATAAAATGGCTGTTCTGGTTTTGGTTTTGCTTGTTTTGAGGACAGCCTGCCTGTCTTCAGCAGAATGAGCCCTGCGATGTGTCACATTTGCTGGGCAAGGGTGGCCTGGGGGCGGAGGGCACGCAGAGAGCTCCCTGCTCTCAGGGCAGGGCCCACTGGTGTCACAGCTCCTCATAATGCTGAAGCCAGAACTGAAATGCAGGCACGTTTTTGGAAGCTCGGGGCGGGGGCCTCCTGCCCTCTACCAGGACACTTCCTCCCTGCTCCCCAGCCAGTGCAGTCCAGGCTCTGGCCACATGGGGACCTTCCCAGGACACATCACATCCAGAAAGCCAAGAGTGGATCCCAAACTATCCTTCATGGATGAGAGAATGTCAAGGAGAGCTGGAGAAGAAAGGTCATAGACCCACTCCATGTACCACTATTTCAAAGGGAAGGAGACCCAATATCGGAAGATGCTGACGCTGACATTCTGATGCTCATGGATGCTCCAGCCAATAGCCACGTCTTACCTAACACACCCTGTCATCCACATCCTTTTGGTTTCAAGTTTCAGACCGCCTGACTCACACTGGGTTAAATGGCAAAGACAGAGAAATTCAGAGATGGACTTGGTATTCAGGCGTGCTTTCATCTGGACCCTGACTCTATTTCTCTGTCATTTGCTCAGACTTGTCCATCTCGCTGTTTGCCACCCCTTCCCCATGATGGCAAGATGGCGGCAGCATCCACCAAATCTACCTGCTTCCTCATTCAATTCTGACCAAGGCCTGAGCTTTGAGCTGACGGAACACTCCTGAACCAACCCCAGTGACCAGGAAAATGGCATGCTCTGAGGTCGTGATTTACCCGATGTGTCCACTGTGCCAGGGGCACTTGATATCCTGGAGTGGAGGGTGGGGTCACTACCATCCATACTGCTAAACTGGGAAGGAGGGGTGAAAGGAGGGAGCAGGGAGGCAATCCTGATTTCCACACCACCTCTTCCTTGTGCAAAATGGTTGTCTAACCTTAGGTTTTTTTTACAGTGTAAATTTGGAGTTCATCACTTTAAAAAGATGGAGGGGGGGGCACCTGGGTGGCTCAGTCGGTTGAGCGTCCAGCTTCGGCTCAGGTCATGATCTCACAGTTCGTGGGTTCGAGCCCCGCGTCGGGCTCTGTGCTGACAGCTCAGAGCCTGGAGCCTGTTTCCAATTCTGTGTCTCCCTCTCTCTCTCACCCTCCCCTGCTCACGCTCTCTCTCAGAAATAAATTTAAAAAACATTAAAAAAAAAAGATGGAAAGGGGGGATCCCTGGGTGGCTTAGTTGGTTAAGCGTCCAACTCTTCGTTTCAGCTCAGATCGTAGTCTCACAGTTTGTGAGTTCAAGCCCTGCTTTGGGTTCTGTGCTGACAGTACGACACCTGCTTGGGATTCTCTGTCTCTGCCTCTCCCACATGCTCTCTTTCTATCTCAAAATAAATAAATACACTTAAAAAAAAAAAAAAAAGGAGAGGAAGACCACAATAAGATCTTTTCCTTCTCCAAGAACCCTCAAAGTCTCCCTATAAAACATATATACTAGATACCTACCTATTTGGGGCCAGGCTCTGAATGAGGTCCTAGAACAGAAATATAAAAAAGATAGACTGTGATCTTGAGACACTCTGGGCAGCGGGCTCCCTTCTGCGGTGGGAAGGGTCTAGTCGCTCTGACATATGGGAAAGACCCTAGAGCTGAAGCAGCAGGTGTGGGATCCTTAGCGGCAGCACTGGGGTGCTTAGGGGCTGTCTTAATACCTCGGGCTGGGCTGGGGAGCAGGGGACACCTTGTCCTGCCTTCCTCCGAGGTCTGTAGGACAGTGGCGCCTCCAGCATGATCTGACCTGACGTTGTCACCTGACCCAGAGGATGGGGAGGCCTGGGGAGGAACCAAGCTCTTCTCCACCCACTTTTACACCCTCTCCGAACTGTGGCCCCACTTTCCTTTATGTCAGTCTGTGAAAAGCAGGTCTGAGCCAGTGCGGCCTGGGAAAGGAAGGAAAGGAAATGCTCTGCTTTGGGAAGGGCCACTTTATACAGCCTGCTTCTGATTGTCTTCCCTCCCAGTGACCTCTTCTTTTAAAAGTACTGGCCTTTTCTGAGGTCTGGGAAAAATAGCCAAGAAAAGCTGAGGACCGCCTTCTTTTAGGGCCAACCTTTCCTCCCTTTCATGTGGTAAAGAAACCCCCTTTGAGGGCTGCGTTGTGTAAGCCTCTTAATTGCAGAGCTAATACAAACCAGAACAGAATGATCCATCCAAGAATCCTTGTTTGGATTTGTGACCGTTTTTCAAAGGGGACTCGGGGTCCCTCCCTTATCTGGTCTCCTATCAGCTGAATGACGTAAGTGTTTACAAAGGGCTCAGCAGAAGAGATAACACATTATCTCCCCTCCCAGCCTCAGGGGCAAGGGAGGTTTACTCTAAAGATTATCGAGTCTTAACTCCCAAAGGGTGAAGAAACCCAGACTTCTAGGAAGCTGTTCCTGCCCTGTTCATGGCCCGGCACGGCCAGGTGTCCCAGGGAAGGTCACAAGGGGGTCCCACAGCATCTCGGCCAAGGCCAGAAGCATGAGCCAAAAGAGGCCAGCAAAACCGGTTCTTGTTTGAGACAGGAACTGGATCCCAGTGTAGACGACATGCTAAGGGGATGGGACTCTTCCTGCTGGAGCTGACAAGACTACACAGAGGTTATCAACAGGCCCTGTTATGAGTGAGCTCAGATTCCCCTTCAGGCTGAGAGGGGTGGTTGGCTGACAGATGTGGGTGACAGTATACAGGTGACCCCCTGTGTTTGAGCCAGGACCACACCGAGCTTGGGGCGGTCCCACCAGAGCTAGGCAGGGGTGCAGTACGAGAGCCCAGTCGTTGCCACCCAACACAGGACTCCTTGAATGAGCAAGCCTGTTCTAGAAGGAGCTCACTGTTGGGCAGGTGGGGAAGATGTCAGGTCTGCATTGTGAACCTGCTCCCCCGTCTTCCTCTCTAAGCCATTTTCTTCCCTCAATCTGTCTCAACACATGCTTCCCAGAGGGTTCGACTGACACACCTCATGTGTCTGTCTATTCACCTGCCCATGAGACACTGTCTTGTGGCCCCTCACTGCGGCAGCTACCACTTAAGGAAGGAGATCCACAGAGGGGTAGAGCCTCAAGGGCGGCTTAAAGAACAGCAGGGATGGTTTAGACAGTTGAGGAAATTAGACTTTTTTGGAATCTGGCCCTAGATTCTCTTCCACCATCTGAATTCAGTAGCCAAGTGCGGGGTGAGGGATCCCACGTAACTGAAGAGAACACCTACTTTCCCAGGGATCTCCTCCCGAGGGGCTCTTATTGGATTCAGAGCAGCACACTGTGACAAGCCATGCCACGTACACTTGTCGGGTGGAGATGTGTCCGGGGTGTTCACAGCCCAGGAATGCAGAGTACCCCACACTCTAGGCTGTGTCCTCATCAGACAACTCTTGGAAAGACGAAGAATGTACTTCTCAGGGTGCCTGGGTGGCTCAGTCAGTTAAGCATCTAACTCTTGGTATTGGCTCAAGTCATGATGTCAGAGATCGTGAGTTCAAGCTCCACATTGGACTCTGTGCTGACTTCGTGGGGCCTGCTTGGGATTCTCTCTCTCTCTCTCTCTCTCTCTCTCTCTCTCTCTCTCTCTCTTTCTCTCTCTGCCCCTCCCCTGCTCTCTCTCTTTCTCTCTCAAAGTAAATAAATAAACATTAAAAAAAAAAAAGAAAATACTTCTCAACACCCAGTTTTGTCTGATCCAGCCCAATATCACCAAAATTCCCTCTCTCCAGGACCCAGAGTCAAGCAGTGTCCAGCCGCCCTTGGCACCACATCCAAGGAGGCACTCGGCACCTGTCTCTGGAGGATCACCCAGCCCTGGCCGTCCTGGCTGATGGCACACTTAATGACATTGCACCCCCACCTTTGTATAAGAGCTTTCTCCTGTAGAGTAGCCTGTAAACATTCTAAGGCTGCCATTTCCTCCCAGATACACCCTAGTGGCTTCTTTGTTTCTTGATGTACAGCATAAGATAGCTTTAAGTGATGTTTGGAGAATTTGGTAATTAAAAGAATATGCTATGTGGAGAAAGTTTTTCAGTTGAAATTTAATACATAAGTGCATTCAAACCAGGTTTCCCCGACCATAACCCAACAGTAAAATCCAGTGCGGACACCAAGCCGAACCCAGGCTCAAGTTCAAGAAGAGAACATATAACTGTCTCTCTATCCACTGACATTTTTGCAGGGCATCAGGGGCTGTCCACAGTCTGGCATGTTACTCTATGAAAATATGTCTCTGAATCAAAAACATGATGGCTTTGTTTTATTTTTACAGTGGGTGGGTTGCAGAAAGCCAGGAGGAAATTCAGTTTTCTAGCCTGCTTATTTTACTTGGACAGGGAAAATACCTCCCTAATGGGTGTCCTTGAAAGCAATCAAAGCCAAGAAAAAGCATTGCCAAGTTTCAAAGGGTAAATATTCCAAAAAGTAATATTTAGCAAATTATTTTCAGGAACAATGCCCACTACCACCATAATTATTTATTAAGTTTTGGAAGTCTTGGTCACTGTAACATTATAATAACATCGGAAACAGAACAAAATGAATGCATATGGTAAGGGGAGAACAATTCTCTTCACAAAGAGTACCCGTTAGGAACATACTATCATTTAAAAACAGTTTGGTTAAGTGACTTTAAAAGACAACTGTGTAAAAACTAATAGTACTTCAGTAAAGACCTCATTCGTCATACGGTTACAAATAGCATATAATAGAGATGGTTTTGAGAAAAGAGCATATAAATAAAACCTCAAAGTTCTAACAGAAGTCATAAAAGACAATCAGTTTGGGAACAGAAACATATTTCTAGAGCTAAGAATGAATAATTCAAACAAAGTCTTTATGGATTTGGCAAAAATAATTTTTGAAATTCATCTGAAAGAACAATTGGCTTGGACTTTCAAAAGACAGTCTGAACAATAAGACTAATGGGGAAAATGTTTACAGCTCGAGCAGATATTAAAATATATTTTAAGAGAATCATTAATTAAAACATTAGAATATTGGCTCAAGAACCAAGAGAGATGCATGGAATGCCATATGTGTGCCTTGAATGTGTGCCTTGAGGTAGAGGCAATTGTATATAGAAATACAGTCAGTCATATATGGAGTTTTTGATGATCCAGTAGCCACAATTTAATAAAAGTAAAAGGAAATAGGTAAAACTAATATTAATAGTATATTGTATTTAACCTTATATATCAGAAGTATTTTAATATGTGATCAATCTAAAGAAACGTTATTAACAAAATTGTTTATGTTCTTCTTCGGTACTAAGTGCTTGAAATTTGGACTATCCATATGTCAAGTGTTTGATAGCCACACATGGATAGTGACTATTCCATCGTTATGGCATAAATTGTGGGGAAGGGAATTTTGTACATTATGAACAAGCATTAGGAAAACAATGGAGAAGGAAAGTAGATATGTAATGAAGAGTATGATGTCCTGGTAATGGTTTTAAAGTCTAGAAATACATAAAAATAGAACCACACTACAGGCTATCCGATGCAATACATTTTAGAAGAAGTAAATGATAAACTATTTTAGAAACAAAGAAATAGATAGGCAGGCAGGGAGTTAAACAGGGTCATGACTCGGGTGGACCTGGATGGGAGGCCTGCTAGTTCCAGGACAACATGACCTGAGGAGGAAGAGAAGAAGGCAGGAGGTCACAGATACAATGGAAACAGATGATCTGTTCACTAAGGCAAGTCCTGGGGATGGAGGCCAGGAGTCCAACAACGAAAAGGCAGAGAGAAAATTTCCAGAGTGATTCAGATAACTCTCGGGACCTGGCAGTCCTAGTGGGTGAGGCTATGTAGCAGAAGTTTCCAGGCCCTGAACCAATTTGAAGTCCAGAAGGGTGTTGGCCAGTGTTGGGTAATCTGCTCGCAGTGGACAGCACCCCACCCATGGAAGCCCCACCAAAAAGAACGGACTTCTCCTGGGAAGAAGGGCTTGTGGAATCAGCATGCCTCAAGAACTGCCTGGGTTTTGGACGGCTTCAATCCTAGAGGGACCGTAGGACACCCTCGAGACCACAGACATACTGTCGAGTGAGAGAACAAGGCAGAAGTTGAATGGCTTGGACAGATAGCCACGGGAGTGGAGCATGCTGTAACGTGCTGAACTCTGTTTCCCAAATTTATGTGCTGAAACCCTAATCCCCAGTACCTTCAAGTATGACCACATTTGGAGATAGGGTCTTTAAAAACATAATTAAGTTAACATTTGGTCATTAGGATGGGCTCTAATCCAATATGACAGATGTTCTTATAAAAAGAGGAAGCTAGGACAGAGAAACTCAGAGAGACAGCCATGTATGTGAAGATTCGAGGAGAAGATGGTCATCCACAAGCCAAGGAGAAAGGTTTCAGAAGAAACCAGCCCAGATGACACCTTGATCTTGGACTTCCAGCCTCCAGAATAGTGCAAAACTAAATTTCTGTTGTTGAAACCACCCAGGCTGTGGCACCCACTATGGCAGCTCTAACAGACTAATACAGATACAGAAACTGAAGACTGTACCAGTGAGAGCCCCCAGCCCCAGGGCTGGTGAGCAGGAAAGTAGTGTCCGTGGGGTCAGCGCACAGGAGCCTCACCTCTGTGTCTTGGGCAAGCAGCACAGCCGCCTGAGGACTGCAAATGAATATTTAACCTGATTGAGAAGACTTGGCACAAGACACAAGAGAGGACCCAAAGCTAGAGTTGTCAGATGAAATACAGGATGTCTAGTTAAATTTGAATTTCAAATAAGCAACAATATTTTTTAGTGCATGGCTTAAATTTTGCATGGGACATACTCATTCCAAAAAAATTATTTGACCATGTTACATTTTAACTTCCTAATCAGATATCCCCATTCAAGTACAAGGGAAGGGCCAGCACGTCTAGCAAGAAATGCAGAGGAAGACAGAAAGGAAGGACCTGAGATGAAGCAGGTGGCTGGTGGGGAACACTCACCAGGACAACCAGTGTTTGTGTAGTCTGTTTGCAGTGGACAGCACCCCACCCATGGAAGCCCCACCAAAAAGAATGGAGCTTCTCCTGGGAAGAAGTGCTTGCAGAATCATCATGCCTCAAGAACTGCCAGGGTTTTGAATGGCTTCAATCCTAGAGGGACAGTAGGACACCCTCCAGACCACAGACAGGTCAAGGGAATTTCCAAAGACCAAAGCCAATGGATGGAATTGCAAAGAAACATCCAACAGATTTAACTATATCAATGCTTCATAACTAAAATGAAAAGAGATAAGGAAAAGTAATAGACTGGACAAACCATTCCTACGATATGAAGGGGTTGGTATAGTAATAAATAAATACCAACATCTCAGTAGGCAAACAGGTCAAAGACATGATCGAACGATTTGTACAAAAAGATCTACAGTTTTCAAACAAGTTTGCAGAAGTATTGTCTTTTTCATGATTTTAACATCCAAGTTTTTAAGAAACTAAGGATCGATTTTCATCTTTTTAAATAGGAACTTAAAAAAACTAATAACAAAAACATTCAGTGAGGATGGGAATGGGGTGTAGCAGACAATGACCTTTATGGTGGTGGACCATGTTTTTAGCAACATGCTCATGCTGGCTGACCCAACAAAACCATTCCTGATTTTATCCCAAGGGTAATAATTTAAAATAAAGAAGGAAAAAATGATAAAATATGGTGCATTATTTCATATCATCACTGTAAAGTTATAAATATGCTCGAACAATAACTGGAAGGAAACATGAGGGAGAAAAGCATTTGATGTGAGTATAGCTTTATCTTTAAAATTTCCTCTTGGGTCATAAGTACACTCTTCTTCTATAATGACACGTTTTAATGTGAGGAGCAGTTCCATTGTTGCTTACAAGGATTATTGCTGAAGGGGTGCCCTGAAAGAACTCACAGAGGGGTGGGGGCAGAGGGTCCACCTTGGTGGCCTCTGGCTCTGCTCAGGGAACACCTCCAGGAGACTTCCTTTATTTGTCTGCATCTGTAGGGCAATTGCTGGCCATCCAGGTCTTTGAAACAGCTCCTCACAAGCTCTAAATGTTTTCCTCCAGCCAAAGGTTCAATGGACTGTTGGTCATTCTCAACAACAAATGTTTCCATTGAATGAGATTCATTATTCTGTCATCTATTTCTTCACTGGAATATTAATGCCCTTCTTCAGTCTTCACTCTGTCTTCTCTCAACCAAAAGCCAAACTCTGAGTAAGTTATTGTGCTGCCCGTCTTTTCATATGGTCTGCAAAGTAATAAATCTTTTCTGTCAATACCCTGTTTTCCAACATCCATGAGAAGGGAGAGTGGTCTGCTGGCCTATCCCCCAAGTGTCTGTGCTTTGGTTCTGGAATAGACCGTTATCAGAGCTAGCAGGAGAAAGACACTGTATTATTGGTTGGTTAAGTGGATATTCTTACTGCTTGGGGGGCTTCCTAAGAAACAAAGAGTTCATGTTAACATCAAAGAATGTTGGACTCTCCTGAGGTTCATACAGCTTTTCTCACTGCAAATGAGCCAAGAAGAGACCACTTGCGTGTTGGTCTGCCCTAGGCTGCCATAAGGAAGCACCACAGACCGGGGTGAGGAGGAGGGGGTGGCTTAAACAACAGAAATTTATTGTCTCACAGCTCTGGAAGGCTCAAGTCTGAGATCAAGGGTGGGTTCCTCTGAGGTATCTCTCCATGGCTTATAGATGGCCGTCTCCCTGCATCCTCACCCGGTCATCTGTATGTCTGTGTCTTAATCTCCTCTCCCTGTAAAGATATTACTCATCTTGGATTGGGGCTAACCCTTATGGCCTCATTTTAACTTAATTACCTCTTTAAAGCCCCTGTCTGCACATCCAGTTCCAGTCTGAGGTCCTGCGGGTCAGGGCTTACACCTATGAATGGGGGTGGGGGTACACAACTCAGCCCAAAACGACTCATAGGATCAGTGGGGACCTTGTCTCTTGCTGGCCCCAAAGCTGCACAAGAATTAAAGAGGAGACGCATGAGTCCCAAGCCAACCACTGAGACAAATGTGCTAGAAGAGCCTGTGGGGAGCGACTTGAGGGCTTGAGGGTGACACACATTTCTCCTTCACATTCCTGAGATTCCTGTCTCGATCCTGCAATTGCCTATTAGGAGAGGAACCTCTTGCACACAGGTGTCCGTGTGAGCCCTGCCCCAGGCGCTAGTAAGGAGTAGGTTTCCATTAGGTGGCTTTGGGCTCGTGATGGCTGGGTGAAGTCTCCCAGCCTGGGCACCCCTTGGGTTACAAGTTTTCTCAGCATCTTGTCCTTCAGCCAAGCCTCATGGCCTGATGCCACCTGTGGGTGACTTGCAGAGAGGGCTGGGAAGCTCCCTGACCCCTGGTCTAGGCCCTCATTCACATTTCCTTATATTGCCACAGTGTACCTTGGCACTGCTGGCCATAAGGCTACCCCGGCACGAAGCCACACTCTTACTCCTGCTCAGACCCCGTCCTCCGTGTTCTGGGGCATCTGGGATGCACGGAGCACTGGGAGATGCTACACTTGCCTTCTTGAACCTCCATCCCCCCGTGGGTCCCTAATACATCATCAGGCTAGAGTGACACCAGTTTTTAAGTTTATTTATTTATTTTGAGAGAGAGAAAGAGAGAGAGAGCGCAGATGGTGGAGAAGTAGAGAGAGAGAGAGAAAGAGAAAATCCCAAGCAGTCTCCATGCCCGATGCAGGGCTTGAATTCACGAACCTTGAGACCATGACCTGCTGAAATCAAGAGTCAGATGTTTAACCGACTGAGGCCTCCAGAGTGACACCATTTTTTTAAATGTTTTATTTATTTCTGAGAGAGAGATAGAGACAGCATGAGCAGGGGAGGGTCAGAGAGAAAGGGAGTCACAGAATCTGAAGACAGGTTCTGAGCTGGCTTCAGCACAGAGCCTGATGCGGGGCTCGAACCCACGAATTGTGACATCATGACCTGAGCTGAAGTTGGACGCTTAACCGACTGAGCCACCCAGGTGCCCAAGTGACACCATTTTTAACAGCAAGTTGAGGGTCCCAATCCATTGGCTTCCTCCCTTCCATGTACTTTATCTTTCAGCCACGCCGAGGGTGGAAGCACAGTGTGGCAGGAGAAATCCGTCCAGCTCTGTGTGGAACAAATAGGAAAAAGCATGCCTGCAGTACGTGCAAGTCATTTTGGTAGCCAGCTTGCCTCCTGCCATCAGCGTGTGAGAGCCCCTTATTGAGCACATCTGTCTCTCTGTGCTATTGGGCCTTAATGGTCTCTGACAGCATGCGGAGTTGGTGGCCTAGCGTAGACATGGGATTGCGCTGCCTCCCTCAGAGGACACGCGGCCGACTCCGTAGCTGGAGTTCATGCTTCAAAGAGGTCAACAGACATTATGCAGTATCCACAGCTAAACACACGGGCCGCAGCACAGCCCTATCTGCTTGTGAGCGTCGTGGCCCGGGACGCGGTGTCTGTGCCTCTGGAGAGCATGTGTCTGGTATCAGATAAAGTCAGACCTGCCATCAGCACCGCTGAGCAAGACTGAGGAGACTCTCCAGGTGTCGAGCTGAGCAGACATCTGGGTCAAATGGGATTTCTCTCGGGCAGCCCGGAGACATTAAATATGGCACCACTGCCTCACTTCTCAGGCTTGTCTGCCGCTTAACTGCTGGTTAAAAATAACCTGAAACGCTTTGCCTTATCTGTACTGGAATACAGGCTCTGAAATTATCCACAAAATTGTTCATTACTCGAATGCCAAACGGCCAGCCAAAGGCCAGGACCATTTCAATAGATGTCTTACATTTAGAAGCAGAAGGAGTTTCTGGATCCCTGGCTTAGTTTGGTTTTGTCTTGTTTGTTTGCTCACTACGCACTGCAATTTCTAACAGGAACCAGTACTGGAGAAATAGGACAATGAAAGGAATTAAAGATTCTAGTCTGATGGGCCTTGAGGGTGTTATGCCGAGCGAAGTAAGTCAGGCAGAGAAGGACAAATATCACATGTTTGCACGTATAGGAGGATTAGGAGGAACTTAACGGAGTGATGTGGGTGGGGGGGAGGGGAAGAGGGGTGATGGGCATGGAGGGGGGCACTTGTGGGGATGAGCACTGGGTGTTCTATGGAAACCAACTTGACAATAAACTATTTGTAAAAAAAAAAAAAAAAAAAAGTTCTAGTCTGGCAGATGGACCTCAGAGCAAGAAGAGGTGAGACCCTTAGGAGCCAACGGAAGTAGGGGAGTGGGCGGGGCATGGGGAGGCTCCTCCCCCCCGGTCGGTCAGGCCCCACCGGGAAATGGACTGGCTGTGGTAGCGTCCAAGGAAAGGGAAATGACACATGGGATCCGTCTATAGGATTTTTCACAACTGCACGTGACTCTTTAATTATCTTGAAATTAAAAGCTTAGCTTCAGATCGGGCAGCAGGTATGCGGTCCCGGTGCCCTCCCCGTCCGCCGCAGGACACCTGAACTGTCTTTGTGTCCCTGACACCCTAGGAAGAGACGACCTTGGGGTGCGGCAGAGGCCCTGTCACCTGGCGCTCAAGTCTAATGGGTACTGTTTTGCGGGGGTGGGGGCGCCCCTAAAGCCAGGTTGCTGGCCCATGGCTCCTCCCGCCCCACAGTGACCTGCCGACCAGGGTGCACCCCCAGGGGAAGAGAAGATGGCACTGCCCACGTGACATTCTCCCTCACATCCGAGAAAGGAATACAGAAGTTTGGGATGTAGCCGCCCAGACAGGAGATGCTGATAGTATGAGCCCGACTCTTAGAGAAGGAAAATGACCCCAGAATCACTATAGGATTTGGAACCTCAGTACTTCCTCAGGCTCTCAGGTCTGAAATGAGATCTTGGAATATGAACAGTAGGACTTTAGTGAAGACCCCAGCAAGCATGATTGTGGCTCAGTAACCGCTGGGAAGGAAGGAAGGAGGGAGGGAAGGAAGGAAGGAAGGAAGGAAGGAAGGAAGGAAGGAAGGAAGGAAGGAAGGAACGAAGGAACGAAGGAACGAAGGAAGGAACGAAGGAGGAAACTAGGCTAGACCAGGTCTAGCTACATCCAAAACTAGGCTAGAAAGATCTTTTCACAGTTCTGCTTTGGATCTTTCTTGTTTCCTTGTAATGTGGACCTCCATGACCCAACAGTGCTTTTAGGCAAACACTTCCAGTCAAGAGAGAGGCAAGCACTCCCCCACCCCCACCCCCTCCCGCTGATGATGTCTCTTACCATTGGGGCTAGGAGCCTCCGGGAAGCTGTCTCTTCTGGAATCCACTTCTGCTGGAGAGGATGCTTCAATATTAATTCTGTAAAAAAGAAAATGGTCACATTTGGCAGACATCTCCCAGCATGTAAATGCTAAATTCTAAACAACTATTCTCAACAGTTATGTCATTCAGTTCCCAAGGATACTTTTCATCACTAACCCACCCGGGGCGGATCCCAGCAGAGCTCCCAACCCAGAGTGTTGGAGCAGGGAGTCAGAGGGCTGTTTCGGATGGGTCTCTCTAGAGCTGGGACTGGTCACATGTGACACTTGCTACTCAGTTTCTGGAATACACTAGTCTCCCAAAGTCCTGGAAACATGGCAGCAAAAAGGGATTCACCCTCCTCTACATTTCTAATGGTGTTTGCTGTCCACACGCGGAGTGCTGGGCAGTGGTTGGTCACCCTGCTGGATAAACGGCTACCCACCACAGCAAGTGCAGCACGTAACAACCCCAATACACACCAGGACTCGAATTTAGCTGGGACCACATTTCTGTAGTTTGCTTATTACTAATCCACCCTTGAAGTCATCATTCACCTGATTTGGGGGGAAAGTAGCTAACTGTCCATTCTTTTTTAGTGCCCACTCTCATCTGATAATTTCAAAAATTGCTTTTGTCTGTCCCCGAGCAGAAACAAAAGGTTCTGTTTCTCAGCAGCTCCCTCTCTGCCTGCGTCTCCACGAAGATGTCCTTCCCCCTGTCGGGGAGCACGGCTCTCTGGGGAGTCTGCGCTGCGAGCTGAGAGTTGAGGTGCTGCAGGCAGAACTTTCTGGCAGATGGTGACCTGGGTGCCCGAACTGCCGCCAGCCTTGCTGGCATTTCCAGCTCACGCTGCAGGTGTGAAAGGCTGTCTGGTCCGCCAGCATCAGGCAATGCTCTTGCGAGCCTCCTGGTGGCTTCAGCTGGTGCTGGAGAAGCTCCAAGACTCTAACTCCTGTTCTAGGACTCTGGCTCTGGAGCAACACATGGCTGCAGCCATGAAGCCCGGTCCTGGGCTGCCTCGGGTGTGGGGGGGACATGGAAAGGACTGAAGGGCCTCCTGTGATTTGGAAGGACTGAACTAAGGATGATCCTGCAAGACAAAGGGCCAAGGGGCCAGTGGTTCTCAAAGTGTGGTCCCTGGAGCAGTGGTTCTCAAAGTGTGGTCCCTGGAGCAAGTAGTAGCATCAGCATCACCCAGAACTGTGCTAAACATGCAGACTCTCGGGGTCCACTGAATCACAACTCTGAGGATGGGATTTTAAGAAGTCCCATGGGGGATGCCGAGGCAGGCCAAAGTATGAGAACAGGAGGTACATCTGCCTTCCTGAGTGGTAATGAGCCAGGAAAATATGAACTTGTGGTCAATTACTTTGCCTCTTTGATTTTTGTTTTTAGGTTCAGAACCTGTGTTTCGTCAACTTGGGAAATGACACAGCAAGAGGACAAGCTTTGATCAAACGCTTTTCCGCTCATCGTGCTCTGCTGAACGTCACCGAGGTCGGGATCGCGGCATTAAGCACTTGCCTACTGTTGGTCCAGACATGGGGCCCGGAGAGGTGGGGCTTCAGGTCCCTCCCAGGAAGGAAGGTGAGTGACCCCATGGGGGTCAGGCATTCAGAGAGGTAGGCCGGGGATGAGATCTATAAATCCATTTCCAGAAAGTCCAAACGTTCCATCTGTTATAAACGGACGTGCCTTTTTAGTGACAGAAAGCCTCTCCGTGAGCCGGAGGGTGAGAGGGTCAGAGGAAGGAGGGTTTGCTGTTGAAATTTTTGTCTTTCCATAGCATGGCTGTCAGCATTTTGGGCAGCTTCTGAAGGCCGGGCTCCACCTGAAGCGAGGCCAGCCTGGCGCCTGGGTTTCCTGTGTGGGTGCGGCGTGGCTCCTGCACCTTGGTCCCCAGGCTGGGAGCCCCCCTCGGAGGTAGGGCCCCTCTGAGTGAGCCGGCCTCACCCGTCCCTGCTACGTGCCCTGAGCTGGCCTCCCGACCCTGTGGGCCTCACTGTCTCTCAGCCGGAGAGGAGGGAGCTATGGCATGCCTCTTCGCCCATTTGTCCTGGTGGCGACAGCGTGGCGAGGCTGCCTGTGACCCTGTGTGGTGAAGGACGCTCCCACCTCTGTGCCATCAGAGCGTTCCTCCCAGCTTCTTCATTTAAAGATGTTTCCAGTATAATTCTGCTCACAAAAACGAAGTTTTGCAACTCAGCCTCCGTATCCTAAGTTGTAGATATTTATGAGGTTTAGGAAATGGACGTTCTGTTTAGAAATGGGTGCATCTGGCAGCTCCCTGTCCGTCCAGAACCTGATCAGCGGAGGAATCGAGGGGGCAGAGCACCTGTCACCAAGAGACCCGAGATTGCTTTGCAGAAGAAACAGTCCTGTGAGTCTTGTTTTCTTACAGACGGAAGCTAATCCACCCACCCTACCTCTCCAGGCCTTCTGGGCAGGTGTGCAGCTGTGTACAAATACTCAGCCTGAGTTAGATGCGTCTTCTGAGTACTTGACCTAGCTAAGTCCCCCGCAGCTCACCACCCTCCCGGCACCTAGCAGGCTCAGGCCCAACGAGTCTGGCTGCAAGATTAGGTAGAGGGGACATATTCTGAGGACAAGAAGCTTCCAGATTGTCAGAGAGTTTACTGTGCTGCTTAGTTCCCAAGAACTCAGCACTTTCAGGCACTGAAGCCTCAGGATTGGAGTGTGGGTCCCGGGACCCAAGGTGGCCTGCTGCCCACCGCGCCTGCCTGCCTTCGCGGGCAGGACTCTGGGACCCAGGCTTGTTGGAAGAGAGGTGCCAGCCACAGCCTCCTGCCACAGGAGGCCCCCTGAGCGCCCTGCCCTCACCCCAGCCCCCATGCACCCCCCGCAGAGAAGGGAGGTTGACTTCTTCCTGTACAAGATCCCCTCCGTGAAAGCTCCACCTGTTCAGAACACAACACGTTCTCAGAATCTGCCCCTGCCTGTTCTCTGTGTCCCACCCGGGATGTGACCATGGACAACAGGATTATTTATTTCACTCAGCATTGGGCCCTTTGTTCTATTACTTAATAGGACAAAAGTGCGCACATTGTAAAGATGAAATCGAGACCATTTCGTCTTCTCACGGACTGCCCCCGGCTGTTTCCATGGCTCCGGGCGTCACGCTCACTCTCTGCAGTTGGGATAATCAGGGCGAAAAGTGTCTGGGCGACGCAGGCCTACAGGGACCAAAATCAAATGTGGGAACCAACCTCCATTCACATGTATTAAGCCAACCACAAATGAGGCTCATGACACTCTCCTCCCCCGGGGTCCCCCTCACTCCCTGTGCCTGCTTTCCTGCCTTGATTCCCTTAGAAAAGAGCTGCGGCTAAAGTCTTCACCATCCTGCAGGGAAAACAAAGTTCCGGATGCTCTCTTGAATTTATCAGGCTGCAGTTTGTCTGTATCAGATGCATTTCTCTCCATGAAGGCGTATTAGTTTCAAATCAGCTGGGATGTGAACATGCGCCCTTGCGGCAAAATTCGTACCTTGCCCTGTTGTGAAGACCAGCTGGGCGGGCTGGGGTGGCGATGTTTGATCATGAAAGGCCAGGTGCTGAGGAAAACTCTGCACTTGTGCATGGGCTGGCCTACAAGAACGTTCCTCGGCCTCCTCTGCTTCATCACCAGGAAACTTCTGCCCCTCTCCACCCTGGGGTCTTTGCACAGCCCGTCAGTCTGTGTGGTGGCTCCTGCGTGTCCTGCAGACAGCCAGCGTACCCGGGACTTTGGTCCCCTTCTCCTTCTCGGCCCAGGGAAGGTACACACCACTACAGCTAAATGGTGAGTTCTAACCCAGCAGCTCCCCAATCCCAAATCCCGGGTGTAGGCTTGCATCTGAGTCACCAGGAGGTGGCGTGGGGAACTTGTTAAAACACAGACCGCTGAGCTGTGTGCCCCCCAGAGCTTCAGAGTTAGTGGGTCCGGGGTGGGGCCTGAGAACTCGCATTTCTGCCATGTGTCTGTCTTCTCTGTGGCTAATGCTTGGGGACCGCCCTTTAGAACCACTGTGGCAACTGTCCCTACTCAAAGTGTGGTCAGGGGCCAGCATCAGCATCACCGGGGAACTTGTCAAAAACTCATTCTCAGGTCCCTGCCCCAGAACGACTGCATCAGAGTCTACATTTTAACAAGGTACCAGGGGATTTGGGTGCACGTTAAAGTTTGCAAAGCCCAGCTCCCAGCTATGCTCCTGGAGGACAAGGTTTTCTTCTTATTTTTATGGATGTTCCCAGCCTCCGGTAGAGGAATGAGTGAGTCTGGGGTGTGGGGCTGGAGAAAGCATTCTAGCTTGAGAAACAACCCCCTCCTGGACGTGCATGCTTGTGATAGTGCACATCTTCTTACCCACAATGGCTTACTGGGCACTTGGAAGAAAACATCCCTGAGCATCTCCAACGACCTGCAAGGTTCTGGAATCTCACAAACGTGTACCATCGTTTGGGTTCCCAGGTGACCTAAATAGAATTGAAACCTGGCTTAGCAAACGGAGGGTTTCGGCAGGTGTGTTTCCACACCCAGTTTCTGGAAAGAGGGAGTTGTGGGGAACACATTTCCAAACCACCTGGCTTGTAGGACCTCCCAGAATGGACTGCATCTTGGCTGTCTGAGTCCAAACTTGGAGCTCGGTTTTCCATTCACAACGTTTCCATCGTTCAACAGTTTTTTCAAACCTACAAGCAGTTTCTCCCCAAGCTCCAGGACTGATAGTCACGAGCCTGCAAACTCAGTGGTGTGTTTAATGATCCTCAGACTCACCTCCACGCCTGCTCCTGATTCTTTGCTACACGAAATGGCTGCTCTCTGGGGCGTGCGTGGGCTGCCTTCGACAACCCAGCAGATGGATGATGTACAAGACAGATTAGCACATCTGGTAGATGAGGCCCAGAACTGGGTGATGATGAACGTTTTCATTTGGGCTGATGTAATAGAATCCTCCTCACTCCGCAAATGGAATATTCCGGGAGGGAGGAAGGAGCCCTCACTGGAGCGGCATCTTGAGTTAGTGATGCCGCATTGGTGCCCTCCAGGGAAGGGGGGGGGGGGTTCAGCTTGATAGAAAAATGGTTCAGCCAAGAGTTGCCCAGAAAATGTCTTGTAAAATCCACACATGGATAAGGCAATCTGAAGAGCCTCCATTATTATGTGTTTGGTTATTGATAGAGCCCTGAGCGCTCACAGAGCCGGGGCCGGAGCTGACTGGTGCCCAGCGGCTCCTCCCTCCTCAGTGCAAGCAAATCCTGCAAAGGTGGTGTCAGCTCAAGTTCACATTCCTCTGATCTCTTCCCTCCCCCATTATTGTCCCAAAGTATATTTTCCTGAAATGTGAGTGTTTAGGGCAGAGTGTAGGCAGGGGGATGACCAGACAGGAGGGTGTATTTTGTGTTCCCACGTTGAGGCCATGACTCAGCCCTTGCTTTAAAGTCTCGGATCCCTCTAGCCAGCCCCTCAGCCCAGGAGGCGCTGCCCCACAGCGTGACAAAGGCTGGGCCTGCGTTGGGAACACCTGCTTCTTGCCCCTTGTTTTCCTGAACCCCCAGGGGACCGCGTGGGGCTGCGCACCTATAGGTTCTGTGATGTCCCCTGGGATGGAGCCGGGAACATGCCCCGCTTCCCTTCTTACTCCAGGGTCCTGGGTGAGGGGTGGCTGAGCGGGTCCTCTGCTGTTCCCCAAATGTGATCCTTCTGTCTCCTGAAGGAGAAAGAATTTCCCAAGGTCAAGGGAGTGCTTCCTCCCAGACTCCACCTTTCCTCTACATTGCCCTTCCTCCTGCCCCCGTACCCACCAGCTTTCTAAGCCACTCAGCCAGTGGGTTTCAAGGGTACAAAGTGCTTCACGCAGGACAAGGGACGCTCGGGGCAAAGTGTCTGTGCTTTGAGGGTGTTGTATCCCTGGGGCCCGGCACAAACTCCGCCCCCCGCATGAGCCCTCTCTTGGCTGGGCTTCACCCCAACCTCCACGGAGGACCGGGGCCATGGAGGAAGCATGGATCTGCATCAGCCTAGCTCAACCCCTCCTGGTAAGAATGTGGGTCAAATCCACCAGCAGCCCCCAGTTCTGCCCACAAATCCGGAACAAGCACCCCCCTCTCCTCATGTGGTCAGCTCCCCAGAGCCCCATCTGCTCCCTGAGCCCCACCCAACATTAATCATCTTGGAGCTAGAACTCGCTGACACCCCAAGGGCCTCCCAGCGTGCAGCCTTAGTCACTAGCATCACAGAGGTCATGAACTTCCCATTTCTGTCCTCACAATCTGGGGCCAGTGTGGGCATCCAACTGCACGTTCTCAAAACATAGCTATTATTCCATTTCCATCCCTTCTCTTCATTCCAGACTCTGGGAGGGAGGGGTGTGAATTGTCTGGATGATTCTAGGCCTGGTTTCTGGTACCCTTGGTGCCATGCCCGCCTGCTATTATGGTAACAGAACACTCCTATCTGAATTGTGGGCTGGAAAGCCTGAAAGGTGAGAGTATGGCTTTTTTCCAAAATCAGAAAACACACTGAAGGAAGTGACAAGAAAATTATGCTTTTTCTTTCAAGTTTGGTTCATGGTCGAGAGATGGTATCTTTACGTATGTGTGAGCTCCATGTATGTGGTGTGCATGTGAGTAGGTGTGTTTGTGTGTGGGTGTATGTGAGCATGTGTGGGACTGTGTGCTGTGTGTGCGTGGGTGTGTGTACATGAGTCTGTGTGCATGTGTGTGTGTGATATGCAGAGTGTATGTGTGACACAGAAGGCTTTGAAGAGAAGGTAGGATTTCAGAAACTATTTACAAGAAGAATTATAGAATTGGAGAGAAAGCAGGAAGAGAGAGAAAACGGGGAGGGAGACAGAGACAGACAGGGAGGATTATGGGACAGTATACCTGACATGAGCCTGTGCAGAGCAGAGTTAGACAGAATTCCTGCTTCCTGATACAGTGAGTCTCTCCAGCCAGGACTCGTTCTGGTTAAGGACTGACGTGGACCTCAGGACTCTCATGAAAGTTCCTGAACCTTCATTACCAATAACTGTACCAGGCTTCTAAATTATAAGCATCTGTCTCTGGAGCCCTGGCTGTTAGGATGGAGATGACACTGACCTGGTCCTCCTTCCCCAGCCAGCGAGCCTCCCAGGCAATGGGCGATCCCCAGGGGCTTACCCTCGGGGCTCTGTCTGTGTCCATTGACTCTATATGTCAAGCAGGATAACCAGAGTGGGACTGAATCCATTTCCTTTCTATCCACCCCTCCCCCTCCCCTTCCCTGACCCCAACCCGTGAGGCCCACGGGTACAGCACAGATCAGACTCAACATTTAGGAGCCAGAGGAGGATCTCGTTGCAGGGTTCCTAGCCTCTTAAAATACTGGAGTTTCTTTGCTTAAAGTTCTGAAGCTCACTCTCCTGTCTGTGCCTTGGAGTCTTCCTCTCTTCTCCCTCCCCTGGCCATGACCCTGACATGCCTGCTCATTCTGAATGCAGAGGACTGAGCCCTGCCTTTTTTCTCCTCATCTTTTGCTAATCCACAGCCACAAAGAAAGACAAGCAAAGAGAAATTCTGGTCTCAGTTGCATATTTTAAAATATTTGCATGTACCCATTTACCCATAGATGCCCCAACACCCAAATGAGATCCCAAGTATTTCAGATCAACAACTACCCTTGTCTACACTACTTGTCCCTAAGGACTGGCTGCTTACCTCCATGACACTCTTCAGCTTTATGCCTACATTTGCTGAGGTATCAGATTCTGACAACAAGGGGCCCCAAATCTCTGTGGTTCTGACAGTTGCCTTCTCCATCTGAACACAGGGCATGAAGACGGAGCATGAAGCATGGAGCATGGGGCATGGAGACTGAGCCTGGATATGGAGCATGGAGCACGAAGAATGGAGAAGGAGCATGGAGATGGAGCAGAGGGATGAAACATGGAGCTTGGAGCATGGAGATGGAGCACGAAGAATGGAGACGGAGCATGGAGACGGAGCACAGAGGACGGACCTTGGAGCGTGGAGCACAGATCACAGAGGAGAGAACTTGGAGCATGTATTCCGGGACATGAGGACAGAGCACAGAGCATGGTGCGTGGAACATGTATCATGGGGCATGCAGCATGGAACATGGACTGTGCACAGAACAACTTCCTTCTCTTCTCTATTTTTTGATGAGGGTGCTGTTAGAGATCGCTGACACACACCACTTTCAGTGTGAGGCTGCCTTGGAACCCTCCAGAAGCCCCTGAACTCTGTACAATTCCTATAGTCACTTGTCACCCCCACCCCACCCCACTCTCCATGTCCAGAACAAGTGGGAGCTTCTATTTCCCCATTTAAGGGCCAGCTGATAGTTCTGGTCAGACAGGAAGAGTCTGGGGTGAGGGGGGTGTGTTTGGAAAGAAGGCTGGGCTAGAGATTAGGAATCCTGGGTCTGGGTGCCGCTTGGGCACAGGCCACTGCACCAACCCTGGTCTAAGTCACCTCACTCTCTGGAGCTCTGTTTCCTCATTTGGCTGATTATAGTTTGAATAATTGGATTACTCCTAGGGCTCCTGGGTGGCTCCAATGGTTAAGTGTCCGACTCTTGATTTTGGCTCAGGTCATGATCTCATGGTCCATGAGATGAGCCCTGTATTGGGCTCTACGCTGACGGCACAAAACCTGCTTCGGATTCTCTCTCTCTCTTTCTTTCTCAATAAGCAAACATTTTTAAAAAAATAAAATAATTGGGTTACTCTTAAAGTACCTTTGATATTTAAAAGGTGTTTCTTAGCAAGTTATGCCTACTGGAAATCAGGGACCTCTCCTGACTTTTCCACAACCTGACTGAAGTCTTACTAAGATGCTAGAAGGTTCTAGAACTTTCCCCTTTGACCTTGGAGAACTTGACTCCACTGATGTCACAACTTCCCTCTGACTTTGGGTTATTCTTTGGCAGATGAAAGGTTCCTGCATCTGCTGTTTTACTGCAGCGAAGTTGCTCTGTGGTTCACAAACAGCGTATTGTTTTATTCTTTAGTCTTGAATCACAGTCAAAAGTTTCAGATGGGGATAAAATAAGACACTCCCGAGGGGTCCGTTGTTCAGCACAAACACCCTTAAGCCTCTGGGTGTGTCTGTCATCAGTTCTCTACAGACATCACAAGCTACCACAGTCTGTCATTTCTGACTAGCTCTGGGAGGCTATTTTACAATCGAATAGAAGGGAGTTACCACAGAGCTGCCCCTCCAATACCTTCTGTCTATACAAGTTTTAATTGGTACCCAGAGGCATAGAGATGATTTCTTTTCAGTACTAAAAGAACCTCTAAAGAGACAGGCCTCCATCCCTCCAGGGAGCTGAATGAACAAGAGTGTGAAGGAAATCTTTTAGGAATGGAAGTCAGTGTACTGTGACCCCCAGGGATAAAGAGAAAAAGTTTAGGCTTATCCCTGCATATGGAAGACGCTTAGACAAGTCCCATCTGTCAGGGAATTGTCATGCATCCTGCTTTATGGACTGACCAGCAACTTACTTTCCATCAGCAGATGGTTCGAATGAACCCAGAGATTAGGTCTAGGGAAAATCATTTTGCGAATGTAAGTCACAGTAAGTGAGAACTTTTATGTGAAAGCGGTTAGCACAGCACTCGACATACAGCAGGGATCCTACAACTATTCATTCTTCCTCCCATATAAAAATTAGTAAATGAGACAATTTGTAGGGTAATCTGGACCGGTAGGGAAGTGAAAAGTTGTGTGGTGGATTTGTTTCCTAAAATGGCGGCACGACTCTCTGCCACCCCACACGTTCCTTTGCAATGTGACCCTGCTGTTCTCCCCACTAGAAGGCAGAGTCCCTTTCTCCTTCCCTCAAATCTGGGTGGGCCCTGTGAGTTTTCCTGATCAAGAGAATGTGGCAGAAACAATTTCATGTAACTCCCTAAAATGTCTATAGCTTCTACTTTTGACTCTGAGAAACCTAATTTTCCTGAGACCACCATGTTGTGAGGAAGCCCACGTCAGCCAGGGAGAAAGAACAGCCATATGGAGAAGCACTCTCAAGACCTGAGAGTGAAGCGTCCTAGAGCCTTCCAGCCCAGCCCAGGTGCCCACTGAATCCAGCCTTGCCCATGATCCCGGCCAGCATCACATGGCACAGACCAACCACCTGGCATGAATTCCTGACCCACACGATCAAGAACAGATAAAATGATGATTGTCTGAAGTCACTAAATTTACTACAGGTGGTATGTGGACTGAAGCCAGGTCTCCTCTAACTGTTCATCCAGCCCTAACTATCCATCAGCCATGGGTGGGGTATCCAAGGACTGACCCTAAGGAAGACTCTTTGGGTTCTATGACTATCGGAAACCAGAAAATTGGACAGACACAAGCTTATCTAAACTGGGCTTTATTTTGCTGGCATAACGATAAGGCCATAGGAGGGGCTGGCAAGACACCTGTACAGAAAGGTCAGGGTGTGGGCTCCTTCCTGCTTCCTCTTCCAGTTCTTCGATGCGGCTTTGGCCCACAGGCTCCCTAGAAGGGTCCACCACCGCTGGGTAACTGGCTCACACTTCCAGGTAGGAAGAAAAAGATGGAAAGGACAGCTCTCAAAAGGAAATTCCAGTTTGATCTGCCCCTTTTCATCAAGAAAGCACCTGCTTTCCTAGAAGCTTCAGCGATCACCCTACTGCTAAAGTCTTCTGGACCAGAGTGTGGTGGGGAATCTTTAGTGGCAGGAGAACCTGGCCACACACTGACATAAGCCCACCTTTGTTGTTGAGGAAAAGAGCACCAACCGGTACCGGGTGTTAGAAGGAAGGAAAAGGGTGACACATACTGGGGAGCCCGTCAGTAGTGTCCACAGCAGTCAGAAGGTCAATGGACTGAAAAGGTCTTTGACAAGATGAATTATGGTGGCATATGCCAGATGGAAGTCGACACGTGCTTTTCCCTCTCCGGGGTGCTTCTGCATGGAAAGAAGATTATGTGTATAGATATATAGAGTATAGGATATAATATATATATATATAGTACATATCCCACATCTATATTATCTATATACACTAGAATATTATATATTCTACTTCGGCTCAGGTCGTGATCTCACCACTCGTGAGTTCAAGCCTGGCATCAGGCTCTGTGCTGACAGCTCGGAGCCCGGAACCTGCTTAGGATTATGTGTCTCCCTCTCTGTGCCCCTCCCCCTCTCACACCCTGTCTTTCTCTGTCTTCCTCAAAAATAAATAAACACCAATTTTTTTTTTTAAAACGCATGCAAAATGCTCTGCATAACACCCTGCCCAGAGTGAATGTTCAACAAACATCAGCTTCCATAACCTCATCTCAGAAGCATTAGTGAAAACGTAGTGGAAGTAGACGTTGGATGGGGGACGGGACTAGAGAGACATCCTGATGTAACATGGTGGCCTCGTGCTCTACGGGGTTTGAAGGAGGCAGCACAAAGGAACCCAGGCCTAGAACCCATGCTACTATCTGTCTCTTCCGGTAACCTAAGCCCTGGGGTCTTAGGCTGACTTTCAAGCTATTTCTTTTAGCTTCTTCCATTAATCCTTTTTTAAATGTTTTATCCATTTCTAAGAGAGAGAGAGAGAAAGAGAGAGAGACAGAGGGAGAATGTGTGAGCAGGGGAGGGTCAGAGAGAGAGGGAGACACAGAATCCAAAGCAAGCTCCGGCTCTGAGCTAGCCGTCAGTACAGAGCCCGACGCGGGGCTCGAATCCATGAACTGTGAGATCATGACCTGAGCTGAAGTCAAACGCCCAACCGACTGAGCCACCCAGGAGCCCCAACTTCTCCCATTAATCCTGATACAGAGGAGTCTGACTAAGACCTGAATGGAAGCTTCCAAATGCTGAGAATGGTCTTGGAACCAGTAACCATGCCATTACCATCTATGAAACACCACGCATGTGTCCACGCTCTTCCAGCTGCAGCTGTGGTGCTCACCAGGACAGACACTGTCATGTCTTCCTAGAGTTTCCCGTCTACCACGGGGAATGGACCCTGGGAAGTTTGCCCATGCTTATGTATATCTGTTAGGACTGATGTGATGGAGGAAGGGGTTGCAACAATGCCTCCAGGGAGGGCTCCCCTGAAGAAGTCGTGTGTGGGCTGATGTCTGATTAAAGACATAAATCTATATCAGCTACTCTAGCATCCCTGTGAGATTTTTGGTGGCCAAGCTGCTGGTGGTGCCAAATGTAGCTTTTGTAGGGAGCAGAGGGTAAGTAAATGTTGCTGAAGGCAGTAGGGAACCCAAGCAGACAGTGGAGGAACAAGGGTGTGTTGCTCAAGGTCAATCTGGCAGCGTGTGCAAGATACGAAAGGAAGTGGAGGGCTGGGGTTGGGTCATGGATCCGGACCACCTCAGTGGGAATGGAAAAGCAGCAGAAAGAGAGTTTTTACAGAGAATCTACAGCTTTTGTTACATATCCAAGTTTCTTTCTTGCGGATCTTCAGAAGATAAAAGAAAGGAAATGTAATCATTTAATTGACCCAACTTCTCCTTGGGGAAGCTTTAATGACCCATCTGTGAGTTTGCATGGCACCCCTTGTGTGCCTTTCAACAGCTCAGATCCCACTATTATTTGGTTCATCTGCTTTAATCCCCATAACAATGAGACCTCGGTGGGAAAAGGACGCCTTCCTCTCTGCACTACAATGCCTGCAGAACTGGTGTCCAGTAAGTGGCGGTCAGCGGTAGGAACAATATTGGGTGGCACTTAATAAATGTTTATGGAAGGAGACCATGCGCAAATGAACAATACCCACATATTAAACAATGTGGACACAGCTCATTCCTTCTGGCTCTCAGAGGAATGTCCTATCTGTCAGTTTCAATGTCCTTGGAGAATAGGATGTCATAATTAGTGAGAGCTAGGACTCACGGAGCCAAGTCCTGGGCTCAGTACTGCAGAGAGCTTTGAGGGTATCTTGGGGGCAGGGAGAAAAAAAGGCAGAGGGGAGATGCCGGCTGGGCTTAGGATCCCAGGGAAGGGGAGGGGCCGGCTGTGGATCTGACCCCTCCCCTCACAGGGTGATCCAGGGAAGGCCAATCAAATATTAGTGACAGTATCTACTCCTCCCAATTCATAGCTTCGCAGTGAAGAGTAGACCAGACAATGTGTGAAAGAGCTTCTTGATCCTCGTAAAGATGCAATGACTTACTAGTTAGAATATTGCAGAACCCGCAGGGCACAAACTGAAATTTTCTAGTGGAATCCCTCGGACTACGTGGATTGATACGGCTCAGGCAGGCAGTGCCAAGCAGGCTTCTTGTGAAAGGTACATTTTGAGCAGAATCTGAAAGAAGGAAATGTAGGGATTTGCAGAGAAGTGAGGGAATCCTTTTGTTCTTCATTAAGATTGACTTCGCTATCTTGGCAATCTGAATTTCTGCATTTTTAGACCAGACTCATCAAATGCCACGAAACAGACTCTTTCGGGTTTTGATTGGGATTTTATTGAATCTATAGATTCCTTTGAGGAGGACTGACTGGCATATTTACAATCTTGGATTTTTCTATCAATGAGCTGGCATAATCTCTCCGTTTATGTACAAGAAATGCATTAACCGAAGATTTGACCCCCTGTGCTATTGAGAATCTGTGAGAGGTTTATACTGAAGAAGGAAATCACAAGCCACCCACACTTGAAGAACTGCAGTCTCTGTTACCTCAAAAGGGGTCCCTACATCAGAAGGGAGTGAGGACCCTAAAGACAGAGCAGTGTCACTGAGGACAAGGTGGGTACCAAGGCTTATAGGTCAAAGGAACATGGTGCCAGGAGTCCGAAGTCCTAGCTTGCCGAGGAGTTGTCTGTTCTTGGCCAGGAGGATTATTGCTTCTGTGCCTCAGAGTTCCAGATATAAACAGCAACAGTAACATCTACCTTGTTACTTCATGGGCCAGCTGAAGAAATTAAACAAAATTCCCTCCAAATTATAGGGTTCTATCCAAATATTTTTTTAATGTTTATTTATTTTTGAGAGAGAGACAGACAGAGAGAGAGAGAATGAGCAGGGAGGGGCAGAGAGAGAGGGAGACACAGATTCTGAAGCAGGTTCCAGGTTCCGAGCTGTCAGCGCAGAGCCTGACTCGGAACTCGAATTCGCAAACGTCGAGATAATGCCCTGAGCTGAAGTCAGAGGCTCAGCTGACTGAGCCACCCAGGGACTCCTCCATCCAAATATTAAAAGTCACTCCTATTCCTGTCACACAGCCACTCCACAGAATTGCTGTTAGGAAACAGATTGCCACCCACCTTCTGCAGAAAAGCAAGGATGGTCGGTGCTGGAAATTGCTAAATTAATGGAGGCAAGTTCTTTTTTTTTTTTTTTTTAAATTAATCAGTTTCCAATAATTGTCACAAACGGGTTTTTTTTTTTAATGTTTTATTTATTTCTAGGAGAGAGAGAGAGAGACAGTGTGAACAGGGGAGGGTCAGAGAGAGAGGGAGTCACAGACTGAAACAGGCTCCAGGCTCTGAGCTGGCAGTCAGCACAGAGCCCGACGCGGGGCCCGAACCCACGAACTGCGAGATCATGACCTAAGCAAAAGTCAGACGCTTAACCGACTAAGCCACCCAGGCGCCCCAATGGAGGCAAGTTCTTAAGAAAGTAGCCCATTAATGGTGACTTTTTTTTTTTTTAAGAAGTCATCACCTAACTAAAATTTAGCTTGGAAACCATCCCTGACTCTCCCTTTACACTCGCCTCCAGTCATCAAGTTCTTCCCCTATTTGAACGTGGCTGGATGATACGCCCCTTCCCATCCTTGATGCCTACTGCCCCAGTCCCGGAGTCACGGCCTGATGCCCCAGCAAGCAGGTCCGAGGCAGAGTCATGCATGCTGGTTACTATACCAGGGGGTGCGTTCCCTGAAAAGCAGTCATGAGCAGGGAGTGCAGTAAGACAGGGGGAAATGAGAGCCAATCTGAGGGTGGGGCTGTCACGAAATGACTCCCACTTGGTCACAAGTGTCCTTGCTGGCCAGTCCTTATGGGACCATTTTCTGAAGGACTTGAAAATGCTTGAGTCTGAGAACATTTCATTCTGAGGAAGGAAGGAGAAATAACTTCTCCATCTGCTTGCATCCCGCACGGATCTAAAGCTCACGCCATGGGATTCTAATTCCCCATGGATTCGCATGTTGCATGTGTACGGACGCAGGGGTGAGAGGAGAGGTGTGCCAGAGCAACTCCTTGGAAACAGCGGAGCTGGTCGTGGGAGTCGCTGGTGCACAGCAAGTAGCCAAAGGCCCGGAAACAGATGAGGAACAAAGAAGCATCTGATACACCTGCCCCATAATCTCTCACGTGGGCGACTTCAAGGGCTTCCCAATGTCCCATGCACTGGCCAATCTTTTTTTTTTATCACAATTCCAGACCTTTTTTTTTTTTTCTCAAATCCAGGTTTTGCCACTTTTATTTATTTATTTATTTTTTTACAAATAGTTTATTGTCAAGTTGGTTTCCATAGAACACCCAGTGCTCATCCCCACACGTGCCCTCCTCCATGCCCATCACCTCTTCCCCTCCCCCCCACCCCCATCAGCCTTCAGTTTGTTCTCAGCATTCAAGAGTCTCTCATGGTTTGCCTCCCTCCCTCTCCCCCACCACTTCCCCCCTTCTTCTCTCCCTTGTTCCTCCGTTAAGTTCCTCCTAATCCTCCTATACGTGCAAACATATGTTATTTGTCCTTCTCTTCCTGACTTATTTCGCTCAGCATAACACCCTCAAGGTCCATCCATGTTGCTACACAAGGCCAGATGTCATTCTTTCTCATGCCATGTAGTATTCCATCGTGTAGATAAACCACATCTTCTTGATCCATTCGTCTGTTGATGGGCACTTAGGCTCTTTCCATGTTTTAGCTATTGTGGAGAGTGCTGCTATGGACATTGGGGTCCATGTGCTCCTATGCATCAGCACTCCTGTGTCCCTTGGGTAAATTCCTAGCAGTGCTATTGCTGGGTCATAGGGGAGTTCTATTGTTAATTTTTTGAGGAACCTCCACATTGTTTTCCAGAGGGGCTGTATCAGTTTACATTCCCACCAACTGCACTGGCCAATCTTAATAGACATCTAAGGTATTTGTTGAGTGTTCTTGATATCTCTTCCTTTAATAATCTTCCATATGACATCATTTTCTACAAAGGGACTATTTCCTCTCTAATGTCATCTATTGCCCGAGAAAGCAAAAAGAATGAGCCAGAGATTTGATATATGGAGCCTCCCGGGGTCGTATAAACCGGATTTGAATCTTGCTCTGCTACACACTTGCTTTGTGACCTTGGGTATCTCTGAACTGCATCCCAATTATAAAATGGGGAAATGGTCCTATCAAGTAAGATGTTGTGACCGCTTCACAGAGTGTCCGACACAAGGAAGGCTTTGGCCATTGTCAGCGGCCATCACCACCAACCGTCAGTGTCACTGTCACCAGCAGCAGCAGCACTGTGGTTTTTAGGCCCTGCTTCATGCTTACTTCATCTACATCAGAGAAGAAAACAATGACCTCTTCTAAGGCTTATTCAAGACTAGGATGAATCAGAGGCGCCTCGGTGGCTCAGTCGATTAAGCATCTGACTCTGGCTCAGGTCATAATCTCATGGTTTGTGAGCTTGAGCCCTGTGTCAAGCTCTGGGCTGACATCTTGGAGCCTGCTTCAGACTGTGTTTCCTTCCTTCTCTCTCTCTGCTCCTCCCCAACTGTGCTTTGTCTCTCAAAAATAAATAAACATTAACAAAATTATTTTTGAAAAAAATAATAGGATGAGTCAAACTTGTAAAAAAGCTTAACAACTACAGAGTCATCTGTGAGGATTGGTGGTCACAATTCCTCTGATCCCCCTTGCAATTCCTAAGCTCTACACCATCCAAAACACATTTAAAAAGCAGGAGAGAGGTGTTTGGATAGGGAAGGGGATGGAGATACCTCTAAACAGAGACAGAGAGAGAGAGACACTTGTGAATGTAGTGTTTCCTGGGAAATCACCTGTTCCATCCCCAGACAACCATCAGGGTAGGATTTATTAATCCCATTCTGCAAACGAAGAACAGAAAGCCCAAAGAGAACAAGGAACACACCCCAGACTACAGGACTGGCAAATCAGAGAGCCCAGGACTGTGCTCCTCCGGGCCCCTGCCTTTCCCAACACAGAGCTCCCCTCTCATGGCTTTGGGGGTGTTCTGTTTGAAAACCAGAAATTAATCCCTGTGCCCCTAGGGATGTTCTTAGAACAGAGATAATTCTGTGATACATCCCCATGTATATTTTCTATGCATCCCCTCTTCCACCTGGTGCAGAGCTGTAAGTCAATCTTTTAGCCGCTCAGCTAAATTCCCAGGGTGCTCTTAAGATACAGAAATTCCAGCAGTAAATAGCAAAACTGTTAGACCAGATTAAACTTGCCAAAGCGATTTGAGCAGGAGCTGAGAAAAATGGACCCCCTTGAAATGATATGCTATCAGCCAACAGTAACATAACCCTGGAAACGAACCTTTCAGTTTGTTATTCAACACGCAGAACACATGGTAAGGAGGAGAGTTGGCCAAGATCTAGCAGAGGGTGTGGAAAATGTAAGCGATACTTAATTTACTTTTCATGCTCCCGCTCTCCTTTTTTCTTCCCCCCAATAGAATGATCGTGTGGGGAATTCCCTGATTTTGACACTTGAAATCTATGGAGTCTGTCTGGAAGGTGACTGATGAAAGGGTAGCCCCTGTGCTAAGGATCACCATCCGAGGAGAGAAAGGTGGCCAGGCAGGCATGTGACAAAGGGGCAACTGAGTAGATTCAGACGAGGGACACGTGGGGGAGTGGGAGGGGACATCCGTTCTCACTCTATTTTTCTTGTAACAGCTTAAAAATGGAAAACAAATGTTTTGGGGACTTATTCTAGGGAATTGATGAAGTTAAAAAGCAAAAAAATCCAACCTGTGCTTCCATAGGTCAGTTTTTCTATGAGGACTGGAGCAGCTGAGGATAGTACGCCCCTGCCAACCCCATCCTGAAGACGTCTGGTTTCTGCAGATCCACGCGAGCAATTCCAGGCAATACTGTACACCCTCACCTGGCCTCACTCCTTCTATTGATTTCTGATTTCAAGGAAGCCCATGCACTAAGGTGACACTGGCACAGGTAAGTCACCGTAGCTGAGGAAGCAAAAAAGCTGTAATTCTATAGTTGGGTGGGTGATTTATTGAGAAACTGTTCAGACCCTCCCCCGGAACGATACCCAGATGACAGGCCATCCGGCGTTTCCCTTTCCAGCTGGTATCTTGTGCTGTAACCAGCACTGTGCTTTAGATCCCTTGGGGCACTAAATGTTGACCTGGTCTGTTGTCACCATCCTCATAGGAGCCTAGCTGCATTCCCTCGCTGGGAACCGTCTGTCTGGCCCTGGCATCTTCTTTCTCTTTCTCCCTCTTCTTCCTCAGTCTTTCCTATGGAAAAGCTCTTCCAAAATCTGAAAATATACCATTTTATGTATGTATGTATGTATGTATGTATGTATGTATTAAATTCAAGTGAGTTAATATACAGTGTAGTCTTGGCTTCAGGAGTAGAAAAAATCCAGTGATTCATGTCTTACATATGACACCCAGTGCTCATCCCAAGTGCCCTCCTTAATGCCCATCCCCCATTTCTCTTTTCTTTTTTTTTCTTTTTTAAAGTTTATTTATTCATTTTGAGAGACACAGAAACAGTGCAAGTGGGAGAGGAACAGAGAGGGAGAGAGAGACAGAGGGAGAGAGAGAATCCCAAGCAGGCTCCACACTGCCAGGGCAGAGCCCGATGTGGGGCTCAAACTCACAAACCATGGGATCAATGACCTGAGCTGAAACCAAGAGTCAGAGGCTTAACTGACTGGACAACCCAGGCACCCCTCCCCATCACCCATTTAACCCACCCTCTCATCCACCTCCCCTCCAGCAGCCCTCAGTTTGTTCTCTGTATTTAAGAGTCTCTCATGGTTTGCCTCCCTCTGATGCACACAAGGCTGTGTTCCATATATTTCATATGAGACTACTCCAGTGGTCACAAAAGGGAGGATTCCTTTGAAGAAAACCAATAACCGACAGATGGTGTCGACCTGCCCCTTTGATCCTTCTTCTACAGCAACGGAATCAACTTGATATGAATGAACTACCCCTTACTTCACTTTCCTTCTACAGCAAATGTTTAGTAGCCACCCAACCAAACTGTTCATTGATTTGCAAATCTCTATTCGTTGGTAGCTTGGTCAGGGCACCAGATCAGCAGAGCCCAATTATACCATGGGGAATGGTGGGGGACACCCTAGGTGCTTGCCAGTTTCCATTCGCGATGCCTCTGGGAATGTATGGAGACATGTGGTGCGCACTCCTGGTGGAGAGGCTCCCGCTTGGTGGAGTTGAACTGGGCGACTGGCCCCTGAACTGATGCACCCTCTTTGAACACTCACCAGTCCACACCCTGCAGTGGGGGCAGCTGGAGAAGGGACTCCCACATTTACAGATGAGGCGACCAAAGCCAGGCAACCCTCTTCTGATTTCTTTGTTCTGGAGCTGAGATCCGGAAGGAAGCGGGCGGTAGTCGCCTGCCCTGTGGAGATGACCTCACGTGTAGTCTGAAGAATCCTTCTGAAAGATCAGAGTCTGGAGCTCCAGTTCCCATTGCCGCCATGCCTCCATTAGGGGGTAACGTCTGAGATCACCACTGGGTGATGGGGCTCTGATGGTATTTTGGTCTGGAAAACCATGTCCTCTCAAACAGGTCACTGGGGCCCCTGGAAGGAGAATCCTCAGAGCTGCAGAGGGGTGCTTGGGCAGACAGGGAAAAGGCCCAGGCACCACATCAGCACTGGGGACTCAGGGAGCATGGAGAGACCAGCAAGGCACCTACAGCAGTCAGGGATTGCTCTCCCCACCACATGGACCCCAGAACAGAGGGACACCAAACAGCAGCAGTTCCTGAGCCTTCGCCTCCCCTCCCCTCACCCTACCCCATGCCCAGGAAGGGCATTCCTCTCCTCCTGCCCAGGTCAGAGCCTCCCCCTTCTTAAAGGGTCTGTAGTATCCTGGGAGGCCTCAGTAGGGGGAGGGGGGGCGTCAGTCCCAGGAACCTGAGTGCAGCTTAGACGTCCACTCCCTGTGGGGCCGTGAGTGCCCTTGTCCGCGAGTCTGTCATCAGGAGAAGCATGACGTGTAATGGGTTTGGCTGAGCTGACGTTCCATAGCCCGGGTCCCTGTGGTACGCCAAAGCGTTCATCCCAGCATGACAAAAAGAGGAGTCAACCTTCTGCCGTTAGGCACTTACATTTCTGTTTGGGGTGATCTGTGGAGAGATATCCACTCCTGAAACTGCAGAAGCTAACTTAAACCCGTGGGCTGAGCCCATGGACACAAGGAGGCCATAGTTTTTCCTGAAATTCCAGACAAAAGAGACGGTTTGGGACCCAAGCAAGCAGTTGAGCCCACAGACCCAGGCAGCCGATCTAGAACGCCAGCCCCCCTAATGCACAGGAGACCAGTGTCATCGACCAGTACATGCAAACACCTGCGTGAGAGCTTCACATGGTGACAAATTCAGGCCTGTTGGTGTCTGAACCTTGTCCCGTGATCCCTGCTCACAGAACATGTTTGTCAGAGTGGGGGGGGGGTGCTCACAACAACTTGAAGGGATGGATTTTCAGCCACTGTTAGAGTTCATTTTTACCCTTGAAGAAAGCAGGCCTCAGATCTTGCCAAAGGGAGGCTTAGCGCACCATCGTGTCTTTAAACAGATGCCCCTTGGAAAGTGCTGGAATTTTTATTATAAGGGAGAAATGTCAGCCAGCCTGGTGTTGGCAAGAAAGCACTTGCCACGATAATTTGAACAATTTGTTCTAGGTGATTCTGGTGTTTCCTCTTGCTTCACACAGCAGGCCGGGTGCGCGGGGCACTGTCCCTCGCCTCATTTGTGTTTCTTTCTTTTGTCTTTTTAATTTTGGAGAAGATACACATTGTTCCAAGTTCCAACTCTGGGACAGCGACAATCATCCACAACCAAAACACTCTGCAGCTGTGTCCTTTGGAGCAAGGAGCGCGGGCTTCTCTGTTGACCGTTCTTCACCCCAGAGGCGTATCCTCCACATCCACCCACCCAGGTTGGACTCAGACAGGCCACAGACACGTGTGGCACCAGCCAGGTCGATCCAGTGGCTCTACGCATGGCAGCGAGCCATCCATCACCCCACAGCCAAGACGCTCACCAGCAGCCGGGCCACCAGATCAAGCACACGAGGCGGGCACCACTGGCTCCTGACAAGGCCCCCCGCGCACCAGCAGCCCTCATGTTAATGGAAGAAGTTGACTGAGACTATTTGGCACAGTTGCTGGAAACTGAACAGAGTGGGAGAATGATAAGCAAAGTTCTTGCTTAATTAAAAGCACATTTGTACGAGGTTATGCCTGGCAGGGAAATGACAGAGGCAGTTAAAATTTTAAAATCAAGCCATTCTCTCTTGAGAGATTTCTTCCAGACCCTGGTGGATTCAGGATGCTGGGTTTTCTCTTCCAAAAGAGCCTGAGCATCTGAGTTGGGGTGAGCCAAGTGTGAGCTCCCTGGTTGTTCTCAAAGAAGTGGAACTTTTTCCCCAAAGTGATTCCCCCTTCTGGAGCTAATGGCAAGAATGAGGCATGTTAGGCACGTGGCTGGATGTGGCTCCCTCCAGAAACACGGGGATGGATGAGGAAAGTACAGGGTGAGTCTCCATAGGAACAAGGGACCTTTGACTGATTACCTCCGTGAAAACGGCTTCTTTGAGAAGACAGTCTTAAGAGTGGGTCACAGCGGCAGGCGAAGGCACCAGGAAAGCCTGGGTGGAGAAAAGTGAAATGTCACAAGTGTCTTGATAGCCATCCTCATCTCTCGGAAAAAAGAACCATATGAATTCTCTGTAATTCCAGAAGGCAGACCTAGGGCCGATGGGGAAATATACAAGGGCAGATTTCCGATTAATAGAGTTTTCCAACAAGTATTGCTCAAATCGGAAACCACAGGCAGTCAGCCTGCCTCGGGAAGTGCTGGAAGAGACCAGAGCCGATGTCCTGATGGTACTGGTTGGGGGGGGGGGGGGGGGGGGGGGGGGGGAGGGAGGAGGGTCCTACAGTGGGGACAGTGGGGACAGGGTCAGGGGACTAAGTAAACACCTGCCATGTTCTAAAAAGTCTTGGATTCCAGATCATTGCATAACACTCTGTAGAAACATGTATTTATTGCTCAGAAGTTTGGGAAACAATTGTTCTTGGACATTTTACTGTTTATTTGTCAAATCCACTTCTGAATGAGAATCCATTTGGTAAAGCAAAAGCATTTGAATGCTCTCCACTGGTCTAAGAACTTCATATTTCCTCAGTGAATCATTATAATCTGTGCACATGGACAGAATTCTCGCTCTTGGCGCCAAGAAGTACAATCAACCGAGGGAGAGCGTTTCTTAAATAAAAGTGGTGTTTCCAGTTGGCAAAACAGATTATTTTTGCTATTAGAGAAATTGATTTCTTAAGACGTTGTGATTAATTATGTCTGTAAAACAGAAAATCCATCAAAGACAAAATATTTTTCCCTTCAGAAAACACTTAACAAATTCCTACAATGTCACCGACCATATATGACATTCTATTTATAGGCACCTTGTCTCCAAAGATATATCTGGACTCACTTTCCACTCTGTCTTCCCCAGGCTCTAGGGAGATTGATGACCTACGACAAAACCAGGGGAGCACTTGGTGCCATTCTGCTGGTTCTTGAGAATCGAAATGAAAGCTCTACCCTAAGCCTGGTCTCTGGAGAGGAACCCTCTGAGGAAAATAATAAAAGATGGTTCCATTTCCAATGTGAAAGGACCCTTGTTGGCGAGTCCTGTTGGCTTTAGCTTCCAAATAGATCCAGAACCCTAGCACTTTTCACCCCATCCACTACTAACTCTGGCCAAAGCAGAAGGATCTCATGACACTATTCCAACAACGTTTGCTGCAATGGTGCCCCCTAGCATTGTGTAGGCACAGCCTATCATCCGCAGCCTTGTCCTCTGAAGGTGTCTTTCACTTAGACTATTGCACTTCCTCATATCTAGGCTCCCTGGGCCCATATCACTCCTTTTTGTTTATTCTAAACACAACAGCTGGACTGATCCTGTTAAAACCCAGAAGGGATCACCCAACATAGCTCCAATCCCTCTCAGACATTTTCATCCCAACCAGTGGCCTCGGGGCCTGCTTGATCCAGCTCCTCCTTACCCTCTGGCTTGCCATGGCCCAGAGGCACTGCCTTTCTATTTCTAGAACATGCCAGGGCAGCACGGCTCCAGACCTTGCTATTGCTGTCCCTCTGTCAGGAATTCTGCCCTCTGTGGGCACCTCAATGGCCAGCTTCCTCTCCCCTTGTAAGAAGGATGTCACCTTCTCTGAAGAATGGCTCCCAAACATTCTTGTTAAAATGTCAGCCACCCCTTCACATTCTCTGTCCCTCTCCCCTGCCGTAAGGTTTCCATAACACTGGCTTTGAAGTTGTAACTTGCCTATCTGTCCTGTTTTTGTTTGTCCCCTTCCTAAGGAAGCGGCATTTCTGATGGCAGGATTGCTACCCGTTTTGTTCACTGCTATACCTCCACTGCCTGGCACTGCCCAGCACACATCAGGCCCTCAATGAATGTTTTTTGAATAAATAAATGGTGAGGTGGATGGAAGGCAGATGAATGTATGGGCAGATGGATGGGTGGATGGATGGATGGAGGGAGGGAGGGAAGATGGGAAGATACATGGATGGATCCCTTCTTCCAACTAGAAGACAATTGAGGGTCCACAGTATTTTATGCTTGTACACAGCATCATGAAGGATTTGTGTACCCAAAAGTCCAGTCATCCATCTTGCCAAGGCCTAAAATGAGTGGGGGCTCAATAAATATCTGCAGACAGGAAAGAGGGAGGAAGAGAAGTATAACAGAGTGAGACCACGGGCTTATCAGAATAAGACACAAAGAACCAACATAACAAAGAAATGAAGACACAAAAGCAGCAGAGGAGAGTGGAGGCACAACCTTTTGTTAGATAGTGTTAGAGTCCATCATTGTCACCTTGGCACCCACCATTCATGGGTGTGCCCCTGGCTTCTTGCTGCAAGCCCCTGTGACCCTCTGCTGGAGGGCTCCTTGTGGCTGCAGAACCTGGCTTGGCTGAACACTCTGGAGAGCCAAGCCCAGAGCAGCCCTTAGCCACGATGGAAGGGAGTGGGGAGGTAAGTTGTCCAGCTTCCCACCCTTCTGGAGGGACAACTTGGAAGCATGTTCTCTGTGGTCTCCCAGAGTTCAAAGTGGGAATGAGCCCAAATGCCCAGAGGGGTGATCTGCTCATTAGGGCACCTGGTTTCCTACAATTCCCTAACACCTGTCTCAACTCATTTGTTTTTGTTTTTCAGGATCACCTCCAAAGCTCACAACCTGCACTCACATCTTCATCATGGGGTTTGCTTCTGGGGGACCCCAACCTAGACAGGCCCCAACAGGAATAGGCATGAGCCCCTTAGACAGATGGAGATCATATAAAAAGTTTTGATCATATCACACTTACCCTGAGTGGTTCCAAAAAACGTGCAGAATTATTAAAAACCTTTCATGAACTAGGGGAAATCTCAGACCTAGCACAATGGCTGACCAGTTGTAAAAATAGTTTAAAGCAATTTCATGCTTCCTCCCCACTCTGGAGCGTGCAAGAATTCAATTCCCCATTCGATGCAGGTGATTTCTTGAATCCTTACTTTCACTGATCCCTTTATACTCTTCTGCTGTAAGAAAAGTTTACATGTGTAACTCAGAGCCCCTTTGTCCTCAACCAGCTTCCAGACTTCGCCCACTGAAGGGGGTGATGGAGACTCAGGCTCTGGTGTGTGGGATGTCCAGCGTCCATCTTGGGAGGTGGCCTCTGTGGCAAAAAAAAAAGTTAGTATTAAGAACTGGGGAAAAAGGGGGCCCAAAATGTGCACAGAATGGGTTCCATTTTAAGTGCATGGGCATATTAGTTACCTGATCTGATTTTTTTCCATATGAAATATATAGACATATATGAGCCATTATCTAATGACTCTGACTTCTTCTGATGTTTTCCCTGGGGGGCAGAGAACCAGTGTGCTCTCTATTTTTTCCTTCACCAAATGGGAGAAGCACCTTAGCCATGACTGTGTGCCTCTTTCAGAATGTCACTTTCCCAAGAGCTGACACAGTGTCTTTCTCCATCCCATGGGGCATAACCAACCTCACGTCTGGTGGACATTCAGGAGACAAGGGTTGGGTGACTGAATAAAGGTTGGATAGATGGATAGATCAATACTTTCCTGCTAGTTTTCTTTTCTTTTTCTTTCCCTTTTTGGAAACTTCTTTTCCCAAAAATCTTCCTTCTCCATTAAGATGATCATGTTTTAAAGACATAGTTTGAATGGAGTTACAAGTTTGTGTTTGTTTTCATATAGTCTGAGAGTTTGTCCTTTAATACAATAGTTTAACACATTTATTTTGCTGTATTAACTGTTTGCTTGGCCTTAAGTCTGTCCTGTTTGTTTATGATTTCAATTTTTTATGTTTCTTCTTGTTTCCAACTCATTTCCTTCCTTACTTTTTGCCATATTGCATAAGGAATGCTTGCTCTCTTTTGTTACTATTTTTAAAAATTTTCTGCTTATCTTTAACAATAGTAATGCATAAGTTTCTAAGTACAACAGTATGCCTAAATATATCATTATAATAATATAATTTTTCCATGAACATTTATAACCTGCATCTCCTAGCTCCTCCACATAGAATAAAAGAATTAACATGTAGCGTGTTAATAAACTTTTCTCTTCTGTCCAACCTCCCTTCCAAGATTTTGCTGAAATCATTGGGAATTTTAAATGCAAATTATCATCATTGTGTGATTTTTACATAACAGGTCATTTCTTTCTGGTATGTTTTTTCTCTTTATTTTTGTATGAAGTTGTATGATCTTGTTAATGAGGGTTACTTACTCATTAACTCAATTACATTTCATGCAACTTGTTTCATACCATATTTTCACCATTGCTGCTTCCACATTTTGATCACTGTTCAGTTTTTAAGAGATCTCCTGTGGCGACTTTTGCTGTAAGTCGTCAGGGCCCTTCCAGTTCCAGGAATGTCACGATGTGGCCACGGGAGGGGACAGGACTTGGCGATACCAGATGCTGGTGTCACATCCTTCCCATCAAAACTCAGAGACTGATGCTCCACTCACACTGCTGTTTCATGCCAAGAAGTCTGCATGTTGGCCTGTTTTCTTCTGGAAGTTTCTGGAAGTGGAAATCTTCACAAGCAGATGTCTAGTTATATGGTTCTCTTTTTAAAGTGCAAAATGCAAACAGCTTTATTTTTTCCTTGTGGTCTCAGACAGCAGGGACAGAGAGAAGGTATGTCTTCCCAGTGCTGATGCTACTGGTGCACAGGTCCAGGCGGGGAGGCAGCCCCGGGAGCAGGTGCACCTGCTAGTGGTTGGTGCCCCCAAGATGCCAGGGCGCGGCTCTCCCAAAGAGCCCACTGTCACCAGCTGTGTCTGCGCATGAGAGCAGGCCCACAGGGAACCCCTCAGGGCTGCTGAGACCCCTGCCCACCTGTCCCTCTCCTCCCGCCCTGGCTGTCGAGCCTGGGCTCCTGGCCCAAGTAGCTCTCTGGAAAGCAGCTCTGTCAGTAGCGCTGTGGGGCAGGGGTCATCAGGACGCTGCCCCTCTCCCACCTGTTTCTCTAAGTGTGCGGAAGCCTCCTGGGGTTGCGATTCTTGGGAACCTCTGGACCCCCTTGAGCGAGCACAGCGCCTTTCAGCCTGGGCACCTGTTCTCCGATCTGTTTCAGGAATGTGCCCACATCCCGTAATTTGGAAAACCCCGAAGCTGTGTCCAAAGTAGGGCTGGGGCCTTGGTTTGGGAAGACACAGCTCATCGCTGGGAAAACCCTCGTGAGATTTCAGGCCCTTTGCATAAATCCTCTCGGAAATAATAGGCTGCGATTTTTGCACTTTTCCCTCCCCCTATATAATTGACATTTTCAGTTAGCATCGTCTTCCAGAAAAAGAACACATATTTGCACTTTGTGTTCCTCATCACACTCACCGCATGGGAACTCACACACGTCACTTGTTTGCGGGGCGTTGTGGGAAGGGACACAATAGGAGTGTTTATAAGACAGATATTCGAATGTGATATTTTATTCTTTCTTCCAAAAGGTCTTGACCCACCCACCACGTGAAGCAATTATTTTTCCGGACAGCTTCCTGACACTCCCAAGGAGAGAGAGAAAATGACAGGTAATTAGGAAAAGCATGCCAACAGGCCCTCCATCCTAACGTGGCAGAAGCGTGCTCACACCTAATTTATCAACGTTTGTTTTTTCCCGCCGGAGCCGCGGACACAGGATTGCTCAGCCAATGGGGAAGAGAAGGGTAAAGTCACTCTGTGCCTTTTCCAGAAACTTATTTTTGTTTTGGTCAATTTCCCCAATAAATTATGGTCTTGTCTGACCACCGCATTGGTGGGATTCCTATAAACGTGATATAGTACATGTAAGAGCCGTGCAAAACCCAAATGGATTTAAAGTTCAAAAAAAAATTAGCTAAACTGAATGTTGAAGTTTTACGCATCGTTCACGGGCTCCTTTTGGAGCTTAATCAACACAGCCTTTCGGTCCTCAGTGCCTGCTTCAAGATGCAGCACAAATTGAAACTTCAGGAATCTGGATGCTTTGCTTCCATGTAACTCATTAAACGTTTCCCCATATGCTGTGATAGATATTTCTCCTGGCCAGGAATTTTCTACCACGTGTGCATGTCTCTAGTTTGTTCAGCAGAGCAATCTTTAAGATATACCAGCTAATGATGCCTGTGGTTTTGAAATTTCATTGTTATTGTTTGTGGCGGGCATTTGGAAAATCTGCAGACAGGTTATTAAGACGATGCTGAGCACTGAAAACATTATTAGGCCTTATTATTGTTTATTGTACCCAGATGTTGTGCACTTCCAGCATCCTGAAGGATTAGGAGTGATGTCAGATACCAAAATCTTACTTTTCTTTGCAGATATTAAAGTCTAAATCTTCCTCATTAAACACAAACCGTTTGCACCAAGCAAGTGGCTTGTGCCTGGACAAAACATCGGTTTGCAATAAAGCCGCATGGCTCGGACGAGACTTAGGGGCATCATTGAAGACCAAAGCGAAGCCTTGGCTACTGTCGGAAATTCGGTCTGAAAAAAAGAAGACTAATGAGGTATACATTCAGGGTGAAATAAATCATGCCAGCCAACACGCAGAGAGGCAATTTTAAAGAAAAATTTTTTTTCAACAAAAAGGAAAGCAAGGTAGGGCAAATCTTGCCAAGCATTAAAAGGTACTAAATTCCTAGCAAGGGCCAGGCGCTCTGCTCAAGGCAATCAGAGGGCGTTTGACTGTTAGTCAGTTGAGACACATCATGGGAAAACAATAGTTTGGCCAGAAAAATTGGCTTTGCTAGCTCCATTGGATATTAAACCATACCAAAGAGCAAATGATTTGTAATAAGGAGTAACCCGTTTTTAATACATGTTAAACGTGCACCCAGGATAAACAAAACTGAGATTATTGTATGTGAGAATTCAATATATAACAAATAATCACTCCGTTCTGGGAAAAGAAGAATTATGTAATAAATGTGCTGGCTTGTAAGCAATTTGGGCAAAGCGAATCTAGAAGGAACCCAGCAGGGATTGCATTCACGGGCTTTCTGCCTTTGGGCTTCCTGATGACTTGGCCTTTGGAAGGACATCAGGAGACCGGAAGGAGAGGGACAGTGTGTGTATAAGGTGGTGTCCCTGATTCCCCACATCAAGTGGCTGCTGGAGGCCTGCCCCCAGTCCTAATGGCCACGGCGTGGCTCAGGCAGCCTTTCCATACAACACTCCATGTTCAGGAAACTGCTTCCTCATCTGCTCCTTGAGGTGTGAGGATGATCGGAGCTCCCAGCTGCTGCCCGGCCCAGAGAGTTCCTCATCCCTGAGCCTCCCTGCTGTTGCTGTGGTGATGTCCTCAGTCTCACCTCCACCACCAGATCTAGCAGGCCGTCTGTTTCCTCCTGGGCTGCCGAGCGGGACAGGTGCCCTGGGGACAGCCACTAAGCTTCAGCCTCACGTGCAGTTTCGGACTGCGAAGTTTATCTATTCACACGAGGCTGGAGCGGTTCTTATCTGTGCTCACCAGACATACACATGACCCGCTGTTGAGTAACAGTGAGCTGTCACCCGGTGGTGGGCCACTGTGACCTTGGGGACATGTGGCTGTGTCTGGAGACATTTATGGCGGATACAGCATGGGTCAGGGTGCTTCTGGGCCCTTGTGGGTGGAGCCCAGAGATGCTATGCACCCTACATCGTGCAAGACGCCACCCCTAACAGTGACCCAGCCTGGGATGGCTAGTGCTGCCCTCAAGAACCCTGTTTTGCCTGTTGGAGGAAAAATGCATTCACAGCAGCAGCTCAGCAAAACTGACTCTTCCTCAGTGGAAAGCTGATGAGTCTACTTGAAAAATAAATTTTCTGCTGCTGGCTCATTAGCAAGTCCCTCCTCCCAGAGATGGAGGCGTGGCTGGATGACCCTAAGAAATACTGTTGTCAAGCTCTGAAAGCCCAATTTATTCCTCTCTGTTCTTGGGATGGATGGATGGGTTCCCCACATGAACTGGGAATCTCTCCCAAGAGCCTACAACTGACCGTCGCTGTGTGGGAATGCGCAGGGTGCGGCCTCTGTGTCAGGCTACTGAAGTTCAGGTCCAGTTCCTATCAGTGCTTGATTGAGTTGATTTCCTTCATCTCTGGTAGCTTCTGTGTCATCATTTGTAAAGCATGGGTACTACCAGTTAGAAATTTTTTTCTTTAAACTTTATTTTATTTATTTTGAGAGTGAGAGAGAGAGAGAGGGAGGGAGAGTCCCAAGAGGGCTTCATGCTCTCAGCACAGAGCCTCATTGATCTCACAAACAAAGAGATCACGACTTGAGCTGAAATCAAGAGTCGGACGTTCAACTGACTGAGCTACCCAGGCACCCGATGGTTGCAAATTCTGTAGGGTAATGTAAGGGATTAAATGAGATAATACATGTCGAAGGCTTATGCTAAGCTGCTATGAATATGGCCCTAGAGAGAGAGCTCTGCCATCAAGCCTCTTGAACAATACATGGGGTTAAATGAATTCATCAGGATTTGCTTGTTTTCTTGGTAGAAACTATCAGAGCCTTTAAAATGTTATTAAACATCTCGACTCTCTAGAAAAAAGGCACAATGCACCACCATCCCTGAGCCCAGGCGCCACTCAGTGCCACTCTGAACTGAACACCTGTTATGCCACAGGGTAACATCCAGCCAACACCACTGGAAACACCACCGGGCCTCCACAGCATACTGACAAATGATCTAGTAGGGTGGCTGCCATTAACTGATTTTTGAATGTTGGGCCAGCCTTGCACACCTGCAACAATTCCCACCTGGTCATGGTATTTAATCACTTTTATAAACTATTAGATTTGATTTGCTAATATTTCATTGGGGGTTTTTGCATCTGTGTTCATGAGAGAGATTATTCTCTAGTTTTCTTTTCTTGTATTGTGATGTCTTCATCTTTGGTGCTAAGATAATTCTCGCCTCCGAGAAATGAGTTAGAGAATATTCTCTCTGCTTTTGTCGTCTGAGTAAGATTGTAGAGGATTGGTATAATCCCTTCCCTAAATACTTGGTAGAATTTACCAGTGAATCTATCTAAACCTGGCACTCTCTTTTTTTGGAGGGTTAAATACTGGTTCAATTTCTTCAATAGAAATAGGCCTATTCAGATGATGTGAGTTTGGGTAAATTGTGCCTTTCCAGGAATTGACCTATTTCATCTATCTGTGAAGTCATAACATTTGTGGGCACAAAGATGTTCATAGTATTTCTTAATTTACTTTAAGTAGCTCATTTATTTTTATTGATCACTTCCAGCTCCTATATCAGAGGATGGCATTTTCTGATTTCCCCCAAATCAAAGTCCGCCTTTGGGAGTCTGTAGCTACATCAGACAATTTTACCCTTGACTTTATATTGTTTTTCTTTGCTCAGCTTTTCATATTGACCTGGGTTTTCAATGTGGATGTGGATTGTAAACATGTATAATATCTTTAGTCATTTAAGGACACATATATTTTGTTTTCCAACATTTAGCTTACCTTTCTTAACTTAGAAAATTGGACTACCTGCTAAAAATAATCTTACTTTATGTGAAATATTTTTAAAAACTCTCTCTACATTATCATGGCTTAAATTTAAAAAATTGAAATAAGTTCATATACAGAGATAACAGAGGTTACCTCATTTGTCAGTGTTGAAACATGTATTTTAAATATGTTTTTAGAAGGAGAGGGAAAGAGAGTGAGCACACAAGCAAGGGAAAGAATAAGAAGGAGAGAGAGAATCTCAAGCAGGCTCCACGCTCAGTGCAGAGCTTGACATGGGGCTCCATTCACGACACTGGGATCATGACTTGAGCCAAAATCAGCAGTCGGACACTCAACCAACTGAGCCACCCGGGCTCCTGAAAAGCATATATATTTAAAATGAGTTCTTTTTTTTTTAAATAGTTTATTGTCATGTTGGTTTCCATACAACACCCAGTGCTCATCCCCACAAGTGCCTCCTCCACGCCCATCTCCCCCCTCCGCCCCCCACACCCATCAGTCCTCAGTTTGTTCTCAGCATTCAAGAGTCTCTCATGGGTTGCCTCCCTCCCTCTCCACCACCATTTCCCCCCTTCTTCTCCCCCATGGTCCTCCGTTAAGTTCCTCCTAATCCTCCTATACATGCAAACATATGGTATCTGTCCTTCTCTGCCTGACTTATTTCACTCAGCGTAACACCCTCGAGTTCCATCCACGTTGCTACACGTGGCCAGATTTCATTCTTTCCCATTGCCATGTAGTATTCCATGGTATAGATAAACCACATCTTCTAGATCCATTCATCCGTTGATGGACACTTAGGCTCTTTCCATGTTTTGGCTATTGTTGAGAGTGCTGTTATGGACATTGGAGTACATGTGCCCTTATGCATCAGCACTATAAAATGTGTTCATAAACAATAAGGTACTACAAAATATAGAAGCATTTCGTCTCAATTTTGGAATTACCCCACTTAAAAAAAATGAACAAATCCAGGTTATAGCAGAATACCTGGAGAAATTACTGCCGGGGAAAAGGAAAGGACTTCGGAATGCCAGCCTTCACTCGCTGGTGGTTTAAAGTTGGGCAGGCGCTGAAGCACCCCACTCTGGTTTCTGGGTGATGGCTTCTTTCAGTGACACATCCTGAAGGCAGAGCCCACTTTACTCTGTAGCTTAGAGAACAAGAAAGAAACCAAACAAGCCATGGAGGACCAAAATAGATGAGGGAACCCGTTTGTTATGTGAAGAATTATGTTCTCCCCAAGTTCATATGTCAGAGTCCTAACCCCCCGGGGTTCAGAATGTGAGTCTGTTTTGGAGGCAGGGTCTTTAAAGAGGTAATTAAGGTGAAACACGGTCATTTGTGGGCCCCTGTCCCATCTGACAACATCCTTAAAGGAAGAGGAGATTAGAACACAGACAAGCACAGAGGAGAAGGAGGGAGGAGAAGGAAGCATCTTCACACCAAGGACAGAGACCTCAGGGGAAACCAGCCCTGAGGACCCCTTGGTCTTGGACGTTCAGCCCCCAGGACTGAGAGGAAATAAATGTCTGGTGTTGAAGCTGCAGCTCACTCCGACGGGTCTTGTGCTGGAACTCCTACAGGCCTGTCACCAAGTGTGGATTCCCATCATCGAGCACCCCAGCTGTCGCCCAGAGAGGGCTCTGCTGGGGTCTCTCATCACTTATCCTGGCTTTTCTTATTTTGAGTCTTTTATTTGAAATGTAACCAAGGCTTCTCTGTACACATTCGGTTTGCCTGTAGAGCCACGGAATCTAGTTTCATTGACTAACATGAAACTTCCATTTTGGTCCAACTACTTGACATTCCATGGTCCTTCTTCTGCATGTTTCAGGATAATTTCAGAGTCAACAATCTCTTTGTTATAGGACTCAACTTGAAATTCACCTCGTGGGTCAGTCTGATGTTTTGAAACAATAGCTTCAGTATAGATTCCAAACGATCACAGATAGTATCAGAATGAAAAAAAAAAATCTGTGCGGCTGGCAGCACAAAGGAAGAGAGAGAAAAATTGAGAGAGATAGAAGCAGAGAGACACGGGTGTGGGCACACTTGAGTAATTAATTGAGTAAAAACAGAAGGAGTGATAACAAGGTTCAAAAGGTACCAACGATAGCTCTGGTCTCTTGAGCACCTGCTCTGGATTGGGCACCGTCTCTAAATTCTGATCCTTCCATGCCCCTGAGAACCAAGTCTTGTATTCTCATGACACAGAAAGCAAGATGGCGGCACAAGATGTTGAGCACTCTCCCCAGGGCCCTAGAGCTGGCTACACACCAACTCTGGGCTGAACTGACTTCAGAAGCAGACACCGCTCCCACACAGCATCCTGCAGCCCCTGCATGGGCAGGATTTCAGAGAGGACACCCCAAGCACCCTGCATGCTGAGCACAGCCCAATGCCTTGTCATAGAAGGTGAGGCTTCTAAGGCCAGACGTCCTGTTCTGCCAGCATCCGTGTGGGAAAGACATTGTTGAGATCATTAACTGTGCTGCCAGTTGTGAACAGCTCTGAGCACAGGGCCATAAACCAAGAGGCCAAGCACATGAAATGTCATAGTTCAGCATTTCCAAATAGTTCAGTCTTTATGCAACCGCATTCTTCAATGAGAGATGTCGTTGGTTTTAATTGTTCCAGTCAATATCAAAATAAGTTTAGAGAGTCATTTAACGCCAGGGTGACTCCTCTTACACTAAGCAATTAAAGTCGTTTAACACAGTGACACATGGGTGACTGCCGTTACTTTAGAGTGGGGGTCTCTCATCTAGAGGGCCCCTGGCTCGTGCTGTCTTTGCATAAATGAACTAAGTGTAACATCACAAATAGATGCTGAAGTGTGTCATAAATTCCTAACAGAACTATTTCAAGAATTCTTTCTTTGGGGTGCCTGGGTGGCTCAGTCTGTTAAGTGTCTGACTCTTCATTTGGGTTCAGGTCATGATCTCATGATTTTGTGAGTGAGGAGGTGACATTTGAAATGAAAGATTTGAGGAAGAACATTAGTGGCAGAGGGGAAAGCATGTGAAAAGGCCCTGAGGCAGGGACAAATTCGACATCTTCTCAGGGACAGGAAGAAGGCAGTGTAGAGGGAGCCCCAGAGGAGGCAAATAAGGGTGAGGCCTTGGAAGAGAGAAGACCAGCGTTCAGGGATTTAGAAGGAAGTTGGGATCCCCTCAAAGGCATCCATCAACATATGAATGGATAAACATGTGGTCTACCCATCCAAGGGAATAATCTGAAGCCTTAAAAAGGAAGAAAATGCTGTCACATGCCTCAACACGAATAACTTTTGAGGGCATTATGCTAAGTGAAACAAGCCAGGCACAGAAGAACAGATACTGCACAATGCCACCGATGTGAATTCACTGGAGGAGTCAGATTCAGGGAGCCAGAAAGTAGAATGATTGCTTCTGAGGAATGCTGAGAGAATGGGGAGCTAGTGTTCAGGGAGGACGGAGTTAGGGTTTTACAAGATGAAAGAGTTCTAGAGATCTTTCCCACAGCTGTGTGAACACACTTAACACTAATAAAGAATACACTTAAAAATGGCTATAATGACAAACTTTATATTATCTTTTTTGCAACCATTAAAAACATTTTTTTAAAAAAATTCAGGGTGATAGGGGCCCATGGGGGAGTTTTAAGCAGGGAACAGCCACACCTAGAATTTTAAAATATGATTAGGTGAAAACAACCTGACTCTACTCCTAAGAAAATCTAAAAGACAAACTACCTGAAAATGGAAAGGTTAATATATAAGCCTCTGTGAAAGGGACAGCTGTAAGAAAAATACACAAAGAAAAAAAATCAAGCCAAGTCATTAGCCATGAAAAAATAAGCAAAGTCATTAGCAAATAAAACCATTTTGAAATTTAAGATACCATTTATAAAAGACTCAAGGATTTGAAATCATAATAAATCAAATTACTTACAATGGATACCATCATAAAAACCTTGCAAAACTGCAGAATTGCTGAAGAGGTACTCAATGAATCGTTGCTGAATGGATGAGCGACATTGTAAAGCCTTGTGAGGAGGTTAGAAAAAGAAGACAAATTAAGTGGGAAACATTGTGTTCGATTTTACAGATACAATGGGATTCCAGTTAAATATAAACAGGCTTCTCTTTTTGTAACTCCGCCATGAAATCCATCCATTCAACCCCATGACACAGGTGACCGTGAGATCCACCCGTTCAGCCCTGTGACACAGGTGGGTTGGTGAGAATCCCCACAAAAGACAGCAAGCTGAGGTCAGGGCTCCTCAAGCTCCCTGGCCCCTCACAGGCAGCTCAAACATTTCGTATTTATAATTGTGTCTTATCTTTCTTCAGAGAGCTCCCCAACTGTATCAGCTCATGTTCCACAAACCGGGAGTCTTTTCCCTGTGTGAGTATTGTAGAGAATATTCCAAATGGAAGAAAATGAATCGAAACTTAGCTTTTTTAGAAAATAGAATACTAGCTGCTGTAACACTAATAAAAAGCCATGGGTAGTTGTTAAGAAATAGTAATAAAGACGGATGGATAGAATACACAAGGCAGGGTGAGTCCCAGTATATGATTACACAATCTTTGTAAAACAAAGGGGTGAGGATGAATTGTAATAGAAATAACGTTGGGATAATGTGGCTGCAATTTGAAGAAAAACTGATGTAATCCATAATTTACACTGTGATCCCCAAATAAAGATTATTTAATTATTACAAGTGTATTCAGAGAGAGAAATCAGCAGAAAATAGCCTGCCTTCGAAGAAACAAAAATAATACATTTTTTCAATATTAAACAAGACATGAAGCAAACTGATGAGCAATTCAATTAAAAAATTTTTTTACAACAGGGATGCTTGGGTGGCTCAGCCAATTAAGAGCTTGACTCTTGATCTCAGCTCAGGTCATGATCTCATGGTTCATGAGTTCATAGGCCCTACGTCGGGCTCTGCACTGATGGTATGGAGCCCACATGAGATTCTATCTTTCTCTCTGCCCCTTGCTTGCTTGGTTTCCCTCACTCTCTCAAAATAAATGAATAAACTTAAAAAAATAAAAATTTAAAAAGAATTTACAACATCGATGAAAATAAAAAGCACTAAGTTAAACTACAGAGAGTGTCCCGTAAGTGATGAATCATGGGAATCTACCCCCAAAGCCAAGAGCACACTGTATACAATGTCTGCTAGCTAACGTGACAATAAATTATACATAAAATAAAACTATAGAGAGTAATACGTAAGATTGAATGTTTACATGAAGTGTGTCAACCAGTGTGATTTACACTGATAACGCCCTTCAAGAACATTCACACATGCTTGGAAGGGCATAAAGATGCTCCAGGAGAATGAGTCATAGCCAAGCACAAAAAACCTACACACAAAATAAGGTGAAAGAAACCAGCACCTGAAATAGAAATGACTGGAAGAGCCAACGTGAAAACCGTTTTAGACCCAGATTAGAAAAATTTCAATCATCACATCTGCTGCGGGTGAAATTGGATGGAAATGAAGGGTGCACACACCCACATACAAACAGTACAGCTGGCGGCATCAGAATTAGCACGTGTCTTTCATGGATGACTGTATCGTGGTGACTAAATCGTTTGCCTGGACTCCCCACATACAGAAACGTATCCGGAAGGAATGATGAAAGGAAATGATTGAATGGGGGACAGAAGCTAGATAAAAACGTCAGTTATTTGACATACTATCTGTTAGAGTGAATAATCAGAGCAACTTACGTGTGGTGTAACAGAGAATAGATAAGTAAATGTTGGTCTCCTACTTTGATGGAATATTGCATGGTCATTAGGCATAACAATTAAGAGGCTACGTAGAAGCCTGGGGCAGCCATATGCTCTGCTGTAATGTGAACCCATTGCATGAACACAGACCCCCACCCATGACCCACTGGAGTAGAGTGGGAACTTAACATTCCACATAGCTTTGGCCCTTGGGGTATGTGCTCATGCACGTGCGTGCATGTGTGTTTGTGTGTGTGTGTGTGTGTGTGTGTGTGTGTGTGTGTGTGTTATGTGGAAGAGCAGTGAGTGCTCAGACTGAGAGGAAATTGCCAGCTATCAGAACTGCTTTACAGGAAGAAAATAGTGGATTCCACATATATTATAAAATAATTCATATTTCCATACTGTGCTTCTATTAAGATTCTGCCTGTCAGGACTGTACGCTCTTAAATGTCACCACCAGAATGAAGATGTCCATTACCTGCACATAAACCATGAGATCCTGGCAGGCAATTTTTAAACATCAAAAGAGTGCTCCAGGAATTCCAAATAAAAAACCAACTCTTACTTTCATTTGCTTAAAAGAGTTTTCTTTCTTCTTAGTCTCTCACTCTTCCTCATAGACCCACTCAGCATCAAATAGAATGTTATTTTCCACTTGGGGAGAAGTATGGCTCAGTGTGACAGCAGCCTTTCAAACTTAAGCCTTTGGAGCCAAGTTCCAGTCGGGAAATGAATTTTTATAGCACAGTTAAAAGTGGAGAGGGAGCACTGTGAAATCCTTAGCAATCTCTGGCTTTATCACGTACTCCTTCATCTTCCTCAGTCAGATGAGATGGTCCCTGGTGGCCCGGAGGCTGGGTTCACCATTCCCACATCTCCCTCCACCTGAGGGCATGCTTTTGCTCATACAAAATAGAACTCTTTACTATAAATGTGTTTTTTTTTTTAAATAAAGGAATGTACCTTTTATAGAGTGAACACTTTGGTATTATAAACCAAACAGAGGGGTTTGAACATGTTTAAGTAAAAAAAAAGGCTCATTCTCTATGGAATGTTTCTTACCAAATATATAATATTTGTTTGTGATATAGCTGTGTATCTGGAGACCCTCTTGAGATGTTCCCATCATATTCTGGCATATTCACATCGGGGGAGAGTCTGGGTGGAAACTTCAAGTTTTCATATGAAATCAGCACTTAAAACAGTGCCTGATATACAGTAAGCACTACATAGTTTTCAGATGTTGTTGTAGTTGTTGTTAAATTGTGATTATGTGGCTTGTGTGAGTTTTCTGAGACCTAGTCAACAAGGGAGAATGTTTTCAAGGAAGATTAAATGGCTTAAATTGGATATTTTGGAAACAATGATGCTTATGTTTCAAAGACATTGACAAAGGATAAAACTTCCAAGATAGAATATATTCATAATTAATAAGCACATAGTACCCAATGTGGGCTTTACAACCCACAGAAACTATGACACTACATTGTGAGAGAGAGAGAGATCACTGATGGCCTCAGAGAATGGACTCACAGAATATTCAAGGTTAAATACAACATGGGGTGGGATTTGGATTATAAATAGCATGACACTTCTAGAAGATTTTCATGACTGGGTATGAATTTTAAATTGGTTAGGTTATAGCTGGGGGAAAATGGACGGGCCAGAAATGGAAGGCCACAAGAGAAATAAGAGAGAAAAATAAACTTCTTAACCAATGTATTGTTGTAAGAGAAGATGAGAAAGAATAAGGAATTGGTTAGCTTGTAGTTTGATAGTCACCATGGCTCTCATTCTTCACATCTTCCTCCTGTAACCACATGTGACTCTTCAGTGATCTTCCAGTCTGACCTCAGGCTCAGCTTGGCCAGAGGGATAAGGCAAGTGTGATGTAAGCAGAGGCTGGAATGTGCCTGCATGATAGGGCTTGCTCTCCTGTGTCCATCTGTGGTCAGGTAAGACCATTCTTACAGCCTGTCCAGGCTTCTGGAAAGTAAGGAACCATGGACAGAGTCAATAGGCTTCAGGTGTCCCATCTGAGGCCACCCTAGATTTCCAATAGCCAGTGGAACCAGCCCTAGACAATGGAGCTGTCTAGATGATGACCCACCCTAGGACAGGCAGCAATGACCATCCATCTGATCTAAATATTTCTGCAGTCTATGTTTCCCCATTTCTACAACTATCTCCAACTATTCATTCACTGAAGCAATTGTTTATACAGCACTTAGTCTATCCCAAGTGCTAAGCCATCCATCAGACCCTAACAGAGAACAAGTCAGGTGAGTTCCCTGGAGACTTCTTGATCATTCTGCATCTGCTCTAGGTCACCTGGGGTAGCATCTCCACACGGGAGTCAGCATGACATTCAGTACCCATAGCTTATTGTCTCATGCCCTACTTCCTGGGGTCACCGTGCTTCCTTTTAGTATGGGGACTCTGCCTTTTCTACCCCCTCTGCTGAAAATGTTGTTTCCTTCAGTCCCCAGCTACTTAACTCATTCTCCAACAGGCCTAACAAGTTCACATTTCCTCATATAGGCTCTCCTAATGTGGTGCGCTGCACCAGCCTACTGAACGCACTTATGGTTTTACAGAATGATAATTAGATAAGTGTCTCACTCCAGGCATGCAAACTCCATTACATTCCCAGGATCAAGCGCTGTGTTCAATAAACATTTATGGAATGAATAACTGAAATAATTTGATTTGAATATGAAGAAACGAGAATCAGGAAGGTCACACAACTTACCCAACATCACATATTGAGTAAGTGTGAAGGCTGAATCCAGATTCAGGAATCTCTGATTCCAGAGCCCACATTGCCAAGCTTCCTTACATTGCTAGCATGGTGCACTCAGTCAAAGGCAGCACCAGGACACCCAGGTGGCTCTGTCGGTTAAGCGTCTGGCTCTTCATTTCAGCTCAGGTCATGGTCTCATGGTTCATGAGTTTGAGCCCCATGGGGGTCTCTTCACTGACAGCATGGAGCCTGCTTGGGATTCTCTCTCTTCCTTTCTCTCTGCATCTCCCCTTCTCTCTCTCTCTCTCGCTCAAAAACAAAAACAAAAACTAAGAAAGAGCCAGCACCCAAGCCTCCACCCTCATTGTAGTCTCAGCTGATTTTCTCATCTAGGTTGCCTGGCCAGCAGTCAGCCAACCACAGGGACACGGGGACACAGAGAAGCTTTCCTTTGTCAGAACTACTGTCACTTCTGTGTCCACAATTGATCTACACGCAGGGGCTGTGGGAGAATAGAGACTTTTCTCCCTGTTTCCACAAACTCCTCTGGCCTTTGATTTTCATTATCTCGAAGAAAAAAAAAATCCCAACCATGTAGGGCACCATTAAAAGGCTTCACTTGTTTCAAGGGATCAGTAGCTCATGAAATGGTATGTCTTTGTTGATGCAAAGAAAGGCCATAGTGGTCAGATTTCTATTAAAAGTAGGTAGTTAAGCAACAGTCCTGAGGCAACTGCAGAAGTGATTAATGTGCTGACACACTGATCGATGATAAACATAATAGAGCTTGAAGGAAATTAATGATATTTTGAATCTTTAATAATGGTACATAACTATCTAAAAGAGATATCTCCATCACAATGTAATGCTTTTTAAAGCACAGGGAGATTTAATGACAACTGGGTAACACTGTGTGGATAAGGGAGAGGGGGAAACAGAAAATGAGAATAATCAAATTTGTCAGAGTGGTGGGATTGTCCTTGAGCCTTTAGTCTAATTCCTTTACTATTATCCTGGTGTGATCTGGTGCAATATAGCCTTTTAAAACTAAAACACCAAGTGGAATACTGTCCTCTCCAAAATATGTATATGTTTTTCGTGAGAATATAAAGACTAAGTTGATTTATGCCCTTTTCCCCTACCTCCAGCAACAATACCCTTCTGTTCCTTCGTGCAAATGTAAGCTACATGCAGGGTCATTGTTCTTGAGTTTTTGTCCATTAGGAGATTGGGAAAATGCACACTCACCCCAAGAGGAAAGGGTCAGATGCGGCAGAAGGAATGCCTTCAGGGACAATGGATCATTGTGATCCTGGGAGCCTTGATTAATCATCTACAACTTGGGGAAAAGTCTGAGTAGCGCTTCTAGGGACACCTCGAGCCAGAGGCTGATCTGAAGACGCAGGAGCATGCTCCAGGCGACTCTGTGAGTCTCTCCAGTGTAAAGGGGTCTGTGGTCTGAAACACTGTCCTGGGCACATGGCTACCTTTAATTAAATTCCCACTTCTTAACAGCCTGGCTGGTTTCGCCCCTAACCAAAAGGGAATATTTGAGATCAGAAATAACAATCCTGTGGAATCAGAGTATCTGGCAGCTAGCGGCATTACAAGACATCACCAATTTGTGTCAGGAAAACTTGTTCCCAGAAGCCACAAAGTGAATCTGGGGGGCTCTGAAGCCGACCCACATGCAAATGGAGAAGGTTGTACTGCAAAGCTGGTAATTTGAGAATCACATCTAAGCACCTTTCCTGCACAAGTTTGCAAATTAGTCACAGTATTGCTTTATAATGACGCAATTATCTGAGTATGCTAATAATGTCTCGCTTCTGTTCAGTTCGCCTCCGAGGAGCTGAGTGATTTCCCATGATAACACACTCAGCTCTAAAACAGTCTGCCAGACCTTATATTCCCTGAATATCACAAAGATTGGCTTTGGTTTCCTGCGTATGAGCCATTGGTTTGATTTAGTATTGTCTTCAATGACTCTTCTGAAAGAACTGACCAGGATTTACCTACGGAATGGCAAGCCAACCACAAGGTGAAAGACAAAACTCACCCTTGAGTTACCCGATTAAATGTGAGTAAATGACTGTCAAATGGCCTGACCCACCACCTCATCCCAACAGCCCCCAGGAGTGCCATGCAAGACAAACAAACTGTTAGTCTCCCTGCAAACACATTTGATTCCTGAGCTGTGATGTTTGGTTTAACGAACTGTTGACAGACACAGAAGACAGAGACAGAAGGGGGAGCAGCTTTAGGAAAACAGAGTGATGGGTCTTCAAGGGGTCTTCTCATTGTCGTGCTTTCCAGTACTTTCCATGGCCAGGCTAGGGTTTTCTGTAATGAACAAGAGATTTCTGGGGACAGGGAGATCTGATGGGATAATAGGAACACAGAGGGGAGAAAGCACATCTTACGCTATATGCCAAGGAGGATGAAATAGATCGCCAAAAAGTTATCTGTGTGAACAAAGAAGGGAGAGCTGGCTCTGGGGCCTCCCTGGCCCGGTTGGCCAGGAAAATGGTGTCCTGCTATAACAAAACAGCATGGAGCCATAGGACAGTCACCCCATTTAGTGTCCTGATAGCTTCTTCTCCTCCTTCCCCCTTACTCACAGATTTTCCATTCTGTGGCTGCCTTTTGAGCAGCTGGGCACCTGCAGCAGCTGCCTACCTGGTAAGAGCCACCAGCTTTAAAGCTGTCTCTGGAAAGCACTGCGTTGAGAAAGTACACCATGTCTGTTAGAAAGAACCTGGCCACTGGGACTCCCTGGGCTCCCTGCATTCCAGCTCTGGCCTCCACTTCCTGCTGTCCTCTGGCTCTGGTTCTGGCTCTCAGGTACCTTTCTGATGAGGCTGCACTGAAGACCTTGTGCACACCCGCTGCTGGCCCCTCTCACCAGCCCCCAATGCTATCTCAGCCTCAGTCACAATCCTTTCCCGGGTCACCGTCGGCCAAGACTTGTGATGCTTGCAGTAAGAATGCAATGAGTCCAGCAGGCAGATACATAGGCAGAGTACCCAAGCACCTGCCTACCTTACCTAAAGCCATGAGCCCCACCTTCCACTGTGTCTTATTGCTTTGGGTCATTAGCACAAGGCCTGGGCAAGTTGGATGGCCAATGAACATTCTTTGCATGAGTCACCAGAAGAAAGCCTGAGTGCATGCATTAGGACTTGGGAGTGGGAGAGAAGGAGGAGAGGAGCATGGCTGCATAAAGATGATTTAGAAGAAGGCTTTGCCTTATAACATGGCAGCAATGGAAAGAAACAATTATAATATTTGTCAGTATGAGAAATCAATTGCCTAAAAATACACAAAGAATGATGGGGACAACCCCATTATCTTTGAGTTCATATATTGCTTTAATTCTAAACCTTGGGAAATATTCGTGAAGATAGCATTTGAGCTAAGTCTTGCACTATGGATGGGAATTCTAACAAGCCATTGTGTGCTCTCCTCCTTTATTCTGAGCCAGTGGGAGACATCATCAATTGATTACCCAGTGGCAGACATCACTAATTAATCATAGCTCTCTTTCCCACTGAGCTTTGCAATCCTTCACAACACAGGCTTACCTCCCCAGGCCCATGAGGTGCAATTGATTTACTGTCCCATCTCTGTTCCATTTACTGTCCCATCTCTGTTCTAGATTGTGACCAGCCATTCTGGGACCCAGAACTCAGAATCAAAGGAATTCCAGAAGGGAAAGACTACCACTGATAACTCAGGGACCTTGGCCATGGGTCTTCCTCTTCCTCTAGGGTTTGGTCACAAGTCCATGACTGCCTGCACCCAGGGCCAACTTCCATCTTCCCCCATGTTACCAACAGTGTAGAAAGAAAATGGGAACCTCGTTTACTGTCAATATAACCTAGAGAGCAATCCCAACAGTGTAAACATCAGAGGCATAAGGATGCTATTGGGACCCTCGTTTGGTTTTCCTGGAAGAGAGGAAGGGAAAAAAAAGAACTTTTGTTAATCATTAGCTTTGTGTCAGGCACTTGAACAGGCACGCTCTGATGTGGTTATCCTATTCAATGCTTTAGAGGTTTTATTTAAGTTTATTTATTTATTTTGAGAGAGAGAGAGAGAGAGAACCAACAAGGGAAGGGCAGAGAGAGAGGGAGAGAGAGAATCCCAAGCAGGTGCCACAATACCGGCGCAGAGCCTGACACAGGGCTCAAACTCATGAACTGTGAGATCATGACCTGAGCCAAAACCAAGAGTTGGATGGTCAACTGACTGAGCCCCCCAGGCCCCCCTGCTTTACTAGTTTTGAGAGGCATCAGATACATATGTATGTAGATAACATACATACAGCATATATATTTATAAATTTTATTTATATGTATTATATTATTTATAAATATTTATTTATATATATATAAAGAAAAAAGGAATAATTTTTTTAGCCACTGGTGACATTTGCAATACCAGTAACTAAGCCACTTTGTTTAACCAGCATCAGGTTTGAATATTTCTTTTTCCTATGGGCTTTCACTGCTATTGTTAACGGCTCAGGGTACCCTAATGGGCAGTGAGACCATGCCTAAGATTAGGAATTCTTTGCAATTTGCTATTCAGTCCCTAAACAGCAGGCAGGCATCCAATGGGCCGTAATTATGATTTGAATATCATGAGATTCTTCCGTCTCTGTCTGGTTCCCGACTGGATTCCTATACTGTCAACCAACAGCGATGTTTTGAAGTCTGTAACTTTCCTAACTTCAAAGTTTTCTCAGTGCCTAACAAACGGGAGGCTATGGGGTGGGAATACTAAATGGATATACTATGCAAGGGATAAATAATATCCACCCAAGAACATTCAGGACTTCAAAACCATTTGTATTAATGTAGGTGGCCATTGTGAGAGTCTACCCGTGTGTGACGTCCTATTATAAACATCAGAGTGGAGGGGAATTGGGAGAGGAGAAGCCTTGTTCATTCCGATTGGGTCTTTGCCAATGTTTTCCTCCACAATACATTTGCCATGAGACCCTCTGGATGTGTCCCAGGGCCCCTCCTGTGTAAGCATGCAACTGTTGTCATTTAAGGGAACAAAATATTTTACCCCGTTATTTTATGGGGCTCATCATCCAAAATGCTTTAAGATAACGTAAACCCTCGAGAATTTATAAATGGTTTTCACTGGACACTTGTGTGGTGGATTCCTAGATTCCTCTTGACATCTTACTTTCTTAAATCAACATGTAATAGAAACAGTGATGATTAGCCCAAGTATCAGGTGTCTGGGTCAGGTGCAAGGCTCTGTGTTTTGTCTGCATTACCTCAGTTAACATTTGTGAGAGCCCCATTTAAAGATGTGCAAACTGAGGCCGGAAGAGGTCTCGATACCTTGCCTAAATCAACAATTAGTAACACATGGGGCCAGGGTTGGACTGCAACTGAAACCACCATTTTTCCCTTCTCTAAATTCAGCCTCACTTTCTTGTTTTCCTAGAGTCCAGGAAAACGCTCTTCCGATGATTGATCACCATCAAGTGTGGTGTGTGTGTGTGTGTGCACGCGTGTGTGCGTGTGTGTGTCTGTGTGCACGTCTGTGCGCGTGTATGTGTGTGTGTTTTAACTCTCGAGTGTTTTGAAATCTAAGGACATCTTATAAGTTCTATACATCAGTAATTATTTCATTTCATGAAATGGGAGGTAGCAATATTTTCGTTTGGCAGGTTGTAAACTCAGTCAGACAGAATCAAATCATTTCCCTCCAGCTCACCACAGGAAGGTAACCTCATTACTTTAAAAAAAGAAAAGAAAAGAAAAGAAAAAGCTTCCCTTCTTCATTAGCCTTTTTCACAAATGTCCTCTGCATTTTTATTGCTGTTTTCATTACTTGGCTCCGAGATTTTTCTCCCAGATGTTCTTAATTTGGAGGTTATTTTCCATTGCATGTGAGGCCTTCAGGACTGTAAATATTTGATCCAGTATTTTCCATAGCTTGAAGAACTTTATGGTGGTCACTTCAAACGCTGCTACAGAATTTTCCCTGCTCTTTTAAGGTTGTTCTGTAAATTAGGAACTTGGTAGTTGATATGTTGCTGGCTCTGGGCACCGTTTTTCCCAGACTTTGATGTCCAGAAGCGCATGGGACTATTTATGCCTTAAGCACCAAAAGGGGTATCATTCAAGCATGTGTTAAGGTAGCTCTTATTAATGAGTATTTTTCCCAGCTAATTTCTCCTCCATGGTGGGATCTCCGTGTTCAATTTTAAAAGATCTCTCCCAACTGTCTTCAGTGATGCCATTTGATCTAGCGCAACGGGTCATTGGGTAGTGCTGTTGCCAGTCTTTTGCCTGTGAAGTGTCCTTCCCCTCACCGTCTCAGGCTGCACCTGCCCCTTGAACCTCATGCGCCCCTGCCTCACCCTTTCCCGCGATGTTCCGCACCCAGAGCCCCTCCCCACCATGTCTTTCCTCCCTGGCAAGACCTGCCCTTGGGTAATTTTAATTAATATGTACTAATAACCATGTTAATATTAACACATCATCTTAATCACTAATAAATCAATTTTATGTCTTCTAAGGACATATTCACATAACAAATCTGACTTTTAAAAAATTATATTCATTTGAAACTACACAGATATTTTATCTTGCACGGATTTACCAACTGAAAGCTACAGAAGACAACTAAAATACCTTTCCAGGTTCATTCCTAAAAGCAATTGTTTCATTTTGGTGTTATATTTCATAGTGCAAGAAAATAACATTCTTTAAGCTATAAAAAATCACAATGCTATAATTTAAATCATCAGTAGACACGAAAAAAGTCTCATTAAGTCATCTGGTCCATCTTGCTAATATAGGAATTTTGTTGGCGATGTGTTGTGTTATATCTTTTCATAAGATGTTGATAAATAGCATGTTTATAAATGGCTCATATAATGGATTTTTAACAACTTCCTTGGGAAATAATTTTATGTTCCCATAAGATTTTCCTGCCACTCGTCCTAAATTTCCTTTGACATATTTGATGGCTCAATAAGGTGATGATTTCATGGAGTGCTTTACACTGCCAGCATGTAGCTGGCATAATGGGTCATAAAACCTTAGGGCAAGGAAGGACCTCGAGGTACCAAATCACACAGATCACATGATCACCTTCTCTTTTTAATACAAATTAAGTCCTATATGTTTATTGACCAGAAAATAATCTTGACCTATTTTTAAATGGGAAAGGTTCATTTGTACAGCAGAATATTGAGTATGATTCTTTGGAGGGGGAGGGATCTATGTGTGTTGTGTATCTGTTAGACACGGTCACGTTGGCTGTTTGTCACTGGGTCCGCTGGGCCGTTCGTCCACCTGGGGCACCGTGTGCAGAGCGGGACGGCCCCTGAGACTGGAAGCCATCTTGCACTGGGCTCTCCCTTTGCGCCGTCTTCCCGGCCAGCCCCGGCCGTGGCCAGAATAGCAGGATCCCTACACTTTCTGTTGCTCCCAGCAGGTGACTCCGTCTGTAGCTGCTGGTGACCATGGTTCTCACCCTTCTTTCTATTCATTAAGGAAATACATGTGTTGTTTGACCCCCCCTCGGAAGTGGAACTCCTCTGGGAGAAGACGTTGGGGTGAGAGATCCTACCAACACTTTTTCTCTGTTTTGCCTTTTCCCTCAAGGAAGGGGAAAACTGGGTCAGAGAAGGTTCTGGTGTGTCCTCAGGCTAGACCTGAAAACCCCACTCCACCCTCACACTTGCCCCACCAGCCTTCAAACTCACTTGTGGTGGCTCTCGGGGCCACTCTATTCCTCTCTGTGGTGTGGTCTCCATTCCCACCCGCACCTGCCTCCAGGCCAGACACATCTCCGTGGCCAGGGTCCCACTGGGCAGGGCTCCACGCTTCCCACTGAGCTCCAGGGCCTCCTGACATTAAGGGACGAGGCTGTGCTCAGTTCCAGTGACCCGCAACACTGCCCAGCCCTGCGATGCACATGCCCACCTGGAGCCCAGCGAGGCCTGTGCAGAGTGCAGACTCACCAGCTCCTGGACGGGGCCTCGGCCCAAACCAGTCACAGTCTTGTTAAGATGAGCAAGGAGTAGAATCTGGGGGGCAGACCTCTCAGTGGTAATTTAGGTTACGTTTAGGACTGTGGGTGATGGTAACTTTTCCTTCGCATTTACCGTATTGCTTTGTTTTCCTTTACAATGTTCACATTCTGAAATAAGCTATTTGTTGTAAATGAGATGTGGGGCACCGATGCAAAGCGATGGCAGTGAGAACGAGGGGAAGGGAGACATCTGAGAGTCATCAAGGGGCAGACATGGCGGCCAGCAAGGGGCTAGGGAGACAGCACACACGACGGGTGGCATCATGGGCTCCGCGTACAAACACAGGGCGTGGCGGAGAAGGGCCGTGTGGCAGGTGTCGGGGTGTCCTCCACATCTCTTCCTGCCTCTCCCAGCACAGCACCCAAGGGTGCCCAGCCCAGCACTGAGTGCCACCAGTCTGCTCCCACCCCCTGGCTCAGCTGAGGGCCAACAGCACAGCTCATTCTACAAATACGTACCGAGAGGCAGGTACAGGCCAATCGTCTGTTCCTGTTTCTAGCATAGAACCTTCCCCAGGACATTTCTATCCCAGTGAGAAGGTGGAGAGCCCAACAATACACAAGATAAATAATGAAACATACAAGGTTAGTTATTAAGTGTTAGTGAGAAAAAATATATAAAGCAGAGAAAAAGAAGTGCATGTACAGTGTTGGGAAGTCGGGCGGGGCTGGAACGTTCATCCTGGTGACCAGACAAGGGACGCTGAGAGGGGACCATGTGACCATGTGAGTGCAAACCTAAGTCCAAGTCAGGGAGGCCGGCTCACAGGCACCTGAAGGAACAGCACTGCAGTAAGAAGGAACAGAAGAGCACAGAGCAAAACAGGGGTGTGCTGGCACATTCGGGGTACAGTGTGGCTTAAGTAGAGGGAGAAAGGGGGAGACCAGAAGGAGTAAGATGGGGTCACAGGACCCTGAGCATCATAACGAGGACTTGGGCCTTGACGAAGTGAGCTGGTGGCCACTGGGGAGTTTGCACAGAGGACTGATCAGACACATGGTCTGACTTGTAAGAGGGTCACTTTGGCTGCTTTATGGACAAGGCAGACAAAGGGCTGTAGTGGTGCCGAGGGAGGGGGTGGCGAAGCCAGGCCAGAGGCAAGAGATGGGTTGCAAGGCTCCGCCTGAATCCAGGGGAGCAGACAGGGCCTCAGAGCGGGGTGATGGCCGTGGCGGGGGGAGGGGCAAAGAAAAAGAGAGGAATTAAAAATGCCTCCCACTCTCCAAACATTTGGGGAGGGAAGTGGGGGAGAATTTACTGAAGTTGAAGAAAAGCTAGAAGAAGAGCAGATCTGGTGGAAAATTCGGGAGCACAGATTTGGGCGTGGTGAGCTTCAGATGCCCCTGGGTGCCCGGGAAGAGATGCCGAGGAGACACTTGGAAGTTCAAAGGAGGGACCAGAGCCAGGGAGATGCCTTGGCTGGCAGTCAGGGTACAAGTGCATTCACAGCCAGGAGGCCCCCCACCCGAGGGAGGGCGAGGACAGCAAAGGGGAGGGACCAGAGGATTGAGCCCCAAAGAAGCCCAGGGTTAAAGGTCAAGGAGAAAAGGAGCCTCAAAAGTTCCTGGGTGGGGTCTGCAGAGGAAGGGTCAGCATACTTTCAGGGCGTGACAGTCAAAGCTTCTGTGGCTTCTGTGACCCAAGGGACTATTAGAAAGGGGTGGGGGTGGGTGGAGGCAGTGAAATCAGAGAAACTTTTAAGAAAATTTGCCATAAAATAACAGTGATGACAGTGGTGATAACTGGCATCTGGCATCTGCTCTAGCACTTCACACATAGCGAATAACTGGAAAGGAGCGACAGGAGATAAGGCAGTGCCCCAGTGCTACGTGGGGCCCATGACAGGCTTGCTACCTCTTGGGCTGTACGGGGCGCACAACACGGGCATATTTATAGGTGGAAGGGAGGCAACCATGAAGGAAGAAGCTGACAATACAGAGAGGAGGGGTTACCGGGGGCCTGGATGGAAGCGGAGCCCAGACACGGCGGCTGTGCTGACGGCAGCCAGTGTGCCATCCTGTGCCTGTCCTGTGCCCATCCATTGCCCGAAGGAAGGAGGGAGGAACAGACAGAGAAGTCTCAGCTGTTTCACTTGGTAAGAAGGAAGTCAGGGCGGGAGGGCATCCCAGGGACAGCGGAGGGGAGGGTGCCTTGAAGGACGGGGCAGTCACAGGTGGGCCCCGATGGGAGCTGGCTGGGCCATGTTTCTCAGAGGTCCTGGGCACCCAGCATGGGTGGCAGAGAGATGGAGCATAGCAGCAGGGAAGAGACCCCAGTGGTGGCCACAGGGTCAGGGCTTGACGGGAGGGGAGCTAACCCAGTGGGAGGTATCAGACATGAGCAGGGAAGGAGGGGTGGGGGAATCCGAGTGAGCGCGGGAGAATGATACAACAGGAGCCAGGGGTGGGAGGCCCCTGCCCGGTCCACCAAGATGTGTCGAGACTCTGCGCTGGGCCAGTCCCTCTGCAGAAGCCCCGGGCCCAGCGGGAGGCTGGGTTTAGAGCATCCTAAGGACAAAAGGTGGACTCACAGAGTGGACGAAAGTGCCCGGAAGACCAGGAGGGAGGGAGAACAGCCCCAGAGGTAGGGTGTTGGGGAAATGCCTCTTCTCAGGAAAGGGGTCCTTAAAAGAGGCTGGGCTGGGGCTCCAGAGGAAGAGGAGGGCCCCTCGAACCCCAGCCACCGCTTTGCCCGGGGCCTCAGGCTCCCCGAGTGTGCCGTGACACACGTGCCGGGGAAGGGTTTGCGAGACGGGGCAAGTGCATTCACCCACCAGACCGAGGACAGTCGTTCCGTCCTGGGAAAGGTGGCTCTCCCATCTGAGCACCAGCTTTGTGGGGGCCGGATGCTGAGGAAGCCGGGAGCAGCGAGGGGCGCCCAGCCACCAGCCAGGGCAGCTGGGTCCCCCAGCGGCCAGTGGGTGGCATGAAGGAAGTCTCCACCAGCTCAAAGGATGTACAGATAAGTCGCTATTAAGGACTACAGAGCAGGCCTTGGTTTGTGTAGACTGGATCTTTGCTTCCTTCTCTCTGCTCCCTGACCCCACTCTGTCCCCAGCGCAGGCTGCGGCAAGCGGCTCTTCACAGGCGGGGAGGCTGAGACCCAAGTGAGGGCTATTGGACTCCCCCCAAGACGCAGAGCTTTTGGTGGCAGACCCCACAGGGACAGACAAGTCACCCTTCCCCAGGAAAGGTGAACATTGTTTGGAAATAAGCTTTTGCCACTGGAGCATCAAGATTGCCGGACTTGCGATGCATAGTCCCCTTTTATGCAGAAGTTCAAGGGTGATTGCGCAGCTCCACAACGCCAGCTTCCTTCCGTCTCTCTATATGCTGCCATTGACTTTTCTTATGTTTGGGGTTTTTTGTTGTTATTTTTGTTTTTTTGGCTGCTATTCCCTTAAATGAGTCCTTTTCAGCTCTTCTGTTGTTGCAGAAAATGGAAGGAAGGAAGGAAGGAAGGAAGGAAGGAAGGAAGGAAGGAAGGAAGGAAGGAAGGAAGGAAGGAGGAAAGGAAAGGGCAGGGAGAGGAAAGGAAATGAGAAGGGAAGGGAAGGGAAGGGAAGGGAAGGGAAGAAAGAAAAAGTCACTACCCAAAGGCCGCCAGAAAGGACACTTTCAGAGCAAGTGCTAACTTTCTGGCCAGGTGGGGCCGCACGCCCGCTGGGCTCGGAGGAGGCCTGGGGCTGCGTGTTTCTGCCAACATAACACAAACTTACTGGGTTGGTGAAAGTTCCCTTTTTGGCCACACAGGGTGTGTTGCAGAGGTGGAAATACCATCCAGAAAACTATTTAGTTCAATTCCACTAGCATTTTCTAAACGCCTGGTCTGTGCCAATTTAAGGACATAAACCTGGGAGCTGTTTGTACAAATCGGCTTGTGTTCAATCAGGAAAGCAACGTGCGAACCGATGAAGCCTTTGCCAGATCCCTCGTGCTCTGCAGCTGCCTGGACCCAAGTCCATGGCCGCTCTGGGCCGTGCTGCCTGGCCCTGGGGTGCTCCCTGGCCCTGGGGTGCTCCCTGCGATCACCACAGCCTCATTCTTCCTCCTGGGTCCTGGCAGCCATTCGGGTCCCTGGTGCGGCCCCCTTCCAGCCGCCCCCCCACCCCCACACTCCGCCTGCAGGTGCATGAGGCCTCCCCAAACAGCAACACACTTCCCCCCGGGACCTCAGTACCTCTGTCACGACCCCACCAGTCGGCTGTGCCCGGAGCCACCAGAGGCTGAGGGGACCTTAGGCAAGATCTTGAGGCTGCAGCCCAGAGACACACGAGATCTCAGCATGAGTCAGGGATAGGAGGTCGCTAGCCAGACACGGTCAGACAGAACACAAAGGGGAGCGGGCCCCAAGCAGACGCTCAGGACCGCGTGGGGACACGGACTCCTTACAAGTCAGATAACGGTGTGGAACCTCCCTCAGGAAAAATGCGCATGCATGGAAACTTCCAGACATAATTTCTGATGTATCCTGATACTCTGCTGGATACTCCCTGGACCTCAAATGAATAAACCCTGAGGATGTGGCTCTCCTGAACGAAGCCAAGAACAAGTTAGGGAGGGAGGGACTCCGCTGCGGCCGCCCCTCCTCACCCACTGGGAAGCAGCCTGTAACATCAGCGCCCCCAGCCCTTTCCTCTCTACTCCTGCTCCACCTCCAGACTCTCGCGTCCACCTCCTCCCTTCCAGGACATGGGTCACCCTGCTCTGTACCATCCTGGCACTTTGGTGACACTCTGCTCAAAGCCCTGGTTCCGTATAGCCGGGCTGCTCCCCTCAGGAGACCGTGAGCCCCCGCCCAACAGCGGCAGGATGCCCTTGGGTCCCAGCACCGTGGCCAGAGATCAGTAAACACAGACTGTGTGGATGGTGCCCATGTGGCTCGGGCATTGGGTTTGATGGCTTCGTGAGTCTCCAGTGTGATGAAAAGGCATTTACTGCTTTGGACCTCAGAGCAAAAGCAATCTTTCAAAAGGCCTGTTTGATGACACAGCATTGCATGGTCCAATGAGTCCTTTTATAAAAGTACGTCTGGAATGTGAACTAACCAATACTCCAAAATATTGCAAAAACTCTTAATAACTCTAAAGATCAACTGTATATGCTTTTCATGGTGGAAGTTTCACGGTGGCCTTTGGCATAAAGCATTTCAGTTCTGTGGGACCCAAGCCACAGGCTGCCTTGTTTAAGGCCATATGCCTACAGTGGCTTAGGGTGATGGGGAAGGGGGGAAAGGGGGAGAAGGGAGGTGGTGGGGAGGGGGGCTGGGAGGGCAGAGGCCTTGAGAAGCTCTGAGCAGAGCTGAGAGCTGGGCTGGGTGGGGATGCCTGGAGCACAGCTATTTGCCATGCATGGTTAAGGCCAGTCGTTACCAGGTAATATTCTATTTTGCAGGTCAAAGCTGCAAGGGCATCCAAGAAGTGGGTGCAGACACCCATAACCAATGTCCAAGGGCTTCAGCAGACAGTTCAAAATGCCCAGGAGAATGGGGGCATGCCAGCTATGGAGAGGAAAGGCCTCATTCCGAGTGCAGACCTGGGGTACATTTGGGGAGCTGCCCCTGGGTTCAGTTCCAAGGGCAGAGCCCAGGAACAAGCCAGGGGCTCTAGCTCTGTGCCCGACCCAGTGAGGAGTGCGTTCTGGGAGGGATAAGGGGATACTGGAGTGGCCTGAGGTGTGTCTATGAGTCTACCTAGGGGCAATCCGATCTCCATCTGGAACGTGGTGATAGTCAGCCTGTTAAATTCCACACACATGCCATGGGCGCCTCCTGGAGCCAGAGTGGTGCAGTGCAGCCCAGTCAGACTGTGCCCCTCCTCTGCTCAAAAGCTTCCCCCAGGCTCCCCATCCCCCTCAGAGCACTCCTCACTATGGCCTTCAAGGCTGGACATGGTCTGGCCTCTTGATCCCCGACCCCATCTTCTAATACTCCCTCCCATGATGCCAGCCTCCTTTGCCCCCACCTCAGGGCCTTTGCACGTGACACACCCTCTTCCTGAAACAGCCCTCCCTTGCAGAGTCTCCTGACTGCACTTCCTGCAGCCTCTGCTCCAGCATCACCTGGGACCACCCTGTGCTAAGTCACCGTCTCCTTCCTCTGCTCCGTTTCCCCACTGCACTGAGCACCAGGCGGCGTTCTTTACATTTACTTGTTTATTTGCTTGTTGTCTGCCTCCCTCTCCCTAGGCCTCACTAGGACATGGCTTCCACAAGGCCAGGGGCCTGGAAGTGTCCTGCTCTCCCCCTAAATCTTTGCTGAATGAACGAGCGCACAAAGGAACAAAACAGTCCCTCTCCACCTGCACATCAGAGCGTACGGATCCCTCTCCATCAGCCTCTCGGCGTGCCCAGGGGAGGCCTTTGTTGACTCAGCCCCCTCTTGACTCAGCCTCCCTCTTTTTCAAGCTCTGTATCTAAATTGATTCAGATCATTAGAAACAGGCCCCCGACCCCTACTTTGTTACTTTCTCTCTGAAATGCCTCCCTGCAACTGTGAGTCAACATCCTGGCCGTGGCTCTTATCAAAGCCCGGAGCAAGGCGGGTATTTTTGGTCCTAATGAACTTCGATAGACTTAACACACATCAGCTCGGTCAAGTCTCCTGTGTGGTGTGCCTCCTGTGTCACTGCCGTTTTCAGTGGTAACACATTTTAGCTCCGTCATATTGATCTAACAGATGCCACTCGGAGCGGTATTTGCTTCTTTGAACATGCTGTTATTGGGAGAGACGAAGGGCGTGATGACGTCAGAACTCTGACTTCTACCTCTTCGTGGGAAGTCAGCTGTGGAGCCAACATCCTCAGATTTGTTTCCTGGAGCAGCGTTAACCGACGTGTGGGTGGCAGAGCCTGGGGGACATCGAGCTCTGTCTTACTTCCAGGGGCCTTCTGGTCGCCGTGGCCACCAACTGCCACTTGGACACTAAATAGAAGTTTTGTGCGGGGCCACCTGGGTGGCTCAGTCGGTTGGGCTCAGGTCATGATCTCATCATGGTCTGTGGGTTCGAGCCCCGCGTCGGGCTCTGTGCTGACAGCTCAGAGCCTGGAGCTGCTTCAGATTCTGTGTCTCCCTCTCTCTCTGCCCCTTCCCCACCCCTTTGTATTCTATCAAAAACAAACATTAAAAAAACTTTTTAAAAAGAAGTTTCATGGACCAAAGCTTGGCTGTCTTTTAAAAATGTCCCCTGGGAGGCAAACCGTAAGAGACTCTTAAATACTGAGAACAAACTGAGGGTTGATGGGGTGGGGGGAGAGGGGGAAATGGGTGATGGGCATGGAGGGGGGCACTTGTGGGGATGAGCACTGGGTGTTGTATGGAAACCAACTTGACAATAAGCTATAAAAAATAAATAAAATAAAATCATAATTATTATCAATAAAAAAGTAAAATAATAAAACTGTCCCATGCACACTTTGGGATCGACCAATCATGACCTCCTGTGTGTATCTTCACACAGGTATCTTCCAATCAATCTTCACCAACCGGCACTGTCATCATGCATGAGGTCCCCAACTGTTAGCCTCACAGGGGGCTTTGTACCCGGGAAGACTGAGAACACCTGGCTCATAATTTGAGTCGTTGGGGCAGGGGAGTCAACATATCCAAAGCGAGTTGTTTATCATCAGGAGCTCATGGAGACCCATGACGGAGAAGCTCGGTGGATAGCCGACGAGAGACGTGGTGTGAAGAGCAAGCAGTTACCTGGGAATTTTCTTTTTTCCAGCTTCTTGTCTGATAGCTCCCCCCAGGTTTCCACCCACCCTCTCCCGGTGCTCCAGCGATGATACAGCTCCCACCGTCTGCATCCACTTTGCAGTATGGTCCTGATGCTGACGTAAATGGCACCAGATTGCTCACTTTGCTGTGTGCTTTTAGCTAACCACGAAGCCTACCCCCGTGGAACCCCGGCTTCCGTGTGCATGGCAGTCGTCCACAGGGACTTCCCTGTGTCTTCTGACGCCCCCTGTTGGCCTCTGAATAAAGCTGTCTTCAGACCGATGAGCGGTCAGGCACTCCGAGCCTTCATCCCCGAGCACCCGGAGATCACGGATGGAGGAAGTCTAAACGTAGTTAGACAGGAAGAGGAATAACACATGGATGTGATTTTAGGACCTCGTTCTGGCCACATCTGTGTAAGTATGACAAGCTTGAGCATATCTGAAAGGAGGGGCCAGCCACTGACATTTAATGCCAACTCATTTAAGACCATTGTTGAATTCACAGTTACCCTCGATATTCAAGACCTGTGGGGGCACCTGGGCGGCTCAGTCAGTTAAGTGTCCAACTCTTGATCTCAGCTCAGGTCTTGATCTCAGGGTCATGAGTTGAAGCCCCATATTGGGCTCTGCGCTGAGCATGGAGACTACTTTTAAAAAAGACCTAGGAGGGGCGCCCGGGTGGCTTAGTCAGTTGGGCATCCGACTTTCGCTCAGGTCATGATCTCACATTTCGTGGGTTCGAGCCCCGCGTCGGGCTCTGTGCTGACTGCCAGCTCAGAGCCTGGGGCATATTTCAGAGTCTGTGTCTCCCTCTGTCTCTGATTCTCCCCTGCTTACGCATTCGCCCATTCATGCTTCCCTCTGACTGCCAGCCACAGGCTTGGCTTCAGCCCTTCCTAATCCTGGAAACCCTAGCTAGAGGATCATCATTTGATCCCAGGGGCTTCTCTGCCAGGGAGCAAGGGGAGCAGACTAACACCTGAATAGGTGGAAATATGGACCCGTCCTCTCCTTCAGGCAAAATAGTCTGCTTTCATCTGTTAGTCAAATTTATTTGTTGTGCATTTACTCAAATTTGTAGAAACGTTCTATCTGCTGTTAGAGGGGGAAGTTTGAAATCCACTGCTCTGGCCTAAATTTTCAATTTCTGAATTTTACTGAAATTTACTGCATCTAGAAACCACGGGCTCATAAGAGAAGCCGCGTCTGAGAATTCTCCCTCCTGGACGTCTTTCAGGCTTGACTTCCTTGCCACTCCCATGGCTGCCTTCGTCCAGCGACACCCCCTCCTGCCCGAACTAGTGCAGTTACTGCCCTTTGGTCTTCCGACACCTGAAGCCAGCTTTCCTGGGTCCTGGCCCCCGGTCCACGCTGCCTCAAACCCCAGGCTGCTAATCTGTTCTGCTTGACATACTTCCCTGGCTCCTCATGGCCTGCACCTTCCCCTTACAGCTCCTTAAGGGGCACGATCTGGCCTCTGCCCGACCCTCCAGGCCCATCGCGATGCCCTTCCCTGCCACCTGTCACTCCAGCAACGGGCACCCCCTGTGCAGTTCAGACCACTGGGCATTGCTGTTCCCTCTCCTCAAAAACCCACCCTTCCCTACTGCGGCCACCAGGACGGGGCCTTGCATGTTTCTCTAAGCCCGATCCGGATGTCAGGTTCTTAAGGAAGCCTTCTCAGCTTGCCACATAAAATGGAATCTTCAGGATAATCACTGCATTCTTCAGTCTGTGTCATACACACACTCTCTTCTCGGTGTGGGTGCACCATAAACGTTTGCGGAATAAACAAATGTAGGGAAATGTCCCCACGTAGTCACAGTGGAAATGTCCTTCTGCTGCAAATGTGTGCAGAAAACCTCTGAAAGTCCTCAGACTCACTTGTGGAAAACACTTGCCTTATTCAGTCCTGTTTACACATGGAACTTTCCTTTAAGAAAACATCCCAGTGTCTCACACTAACTCCATTTTGTAGGGTATCGCTGATTAATGAGACATGAATCATGGCAACATCATGGTTATCACCAGATGAATTTAATAGTGGGTCTAAAAGAGAATTAAATTCTACCAGCTAAAGATTATTTCCTAAGAGAGTCAGAAGACATGATCACTCAGTGACATCGCTAAGGAAGGAGAATAAAGGCTATTGATCACCCAGAGAGAGAGAGAGAGGAGAGTTCACTTCTAAGAGTCTCTGGCCCTGATGTTTTCTTTGTTCTTTTAAATTCCAAAATAGGAAAAAAGACGGAAAAGCCTGGAATGGCAACACCATTGAGAGCAAGCAAGGGTAAACAGACCCCAGAGAGACCCACAACCCAGCTTCCAGGCCGGCTCTCCGAGCTCATTGCCCCTCGTTCTGAAGCCCCCGCCTTCCTCGCTGCCCGCAGCGCTTTCTCTGCCGGCTGGAGATTCCAAACCTTCCCCGTGGGCAGCTCCTCCTTGCTCGCTAATTAGACTATTTAAATCAGGAATCCAATGCCTTGTGCAATTAGGCATTTAATAATTATTCATTGTCGATGGTGATTTTTATAAGTTTGCCAAGGTCGTTTAAATCTAATGAACTTGAGTCCAATCCAAATCTGAGCACTTGCTCCTTTACAGTCTTGTACTTAGAATACAGTCAATTTGTTTTCCCTCTAACTGCACCGGTTTGGTACAATATTTCTGTTAATAATTTTTCAGTACTGTCTTGAGTAATGAGATTCTGAGGGCCCTGCCTTTCCAGTCACATGTGAAACTCTATAACTGTGTTCGATCCTCTGGATGAGCTTCTCCAGCCTTTTACATTACCTTTTCTCACTGCTTCCTTAGGACTTCCATTTGCTTCTTTCCCTTTTATCCATCACCCATGTGTCTCTTTCTTTCTCACAAGATTAAGGGTCTTTTCATACTAGAGACTAAGACCCTCTGTTGCTAGCTACTGATAAATGCATTATGTGGCATCTGGCAATGGCATCTATCATAACAGAATAAGCAATTCACAATAAAATTCTAAATATGAATCCAGTCCAGGAACAGGAAGCTCAGTGTGCACCCTTAAGCCTCTATTTTTCCATAAACAATCCTTAGGATATGTTTCACCGTATGTATCATTTCCCTTCAGAATCCAGTTTGTAAAATGATTCCCTGGCATAGCACTTACCAGGCTATCTCCTACCCCAAGTCCTTGGATGACTGAAAACCTTCACGGCATCCCTCTGTTTGGGATCTTCCTTTAGGTGATGCACCCAGCAGCGAGCCTCAGCAACTACTTGCCCTGTGCCCGTAACTTCCCTGTACCCCATTTGCACGGCAAGCTTACAAGGTAGGCGTTGTCCCCCTCTTACAGATGAGGAAACTGAGGGTGGGAGCATTTACTACCCAGAGTCACCAGGTAGTAAAAGCGATGACACCAGCATCCAGCCATTGAGCTGACGCCACAGCCTCTCAGAAAGCCAACATGGCAAGGCACCCTCACTGTTCCCGTCAGTAGTGTGGAAGTTTCCTTGCACTCGCAAAGTTGATTCACGTAGCCTCCGTGGACATCAGCCCAAGGGGCCTCAACTAAAGCACACAGAGCCCTTCTCCTCAGGCCTGGAAACCCCGTGGATCTCCTCCTCCTCCATGAGCTCTCGAGAAATCAAAGAGCAAAGCTCTGGGCACGAAGTCAGAGAATCATCTCCCAGCCCCGGAAATGCCAGACCCTCCACCTGAGAGCCATCAGAGTCTCTAAATCCTAAGCTTTGACTTAACTCTCCTGAGTTCAGGAACTCCCTGGATTCTCCAGTAATTGAAAGGACAAAACAAAACCAAAAGGCAGGCCTGCAGGAAATGAGAACATCAATCCCTGACTGCTTTGTAGCTTTGGAAATGCCTGGCTGCTGTTTACATTTCTAATCACACCTTTAAAACTCACTTCATTGCGCGCATACCACTCAGCCGCCGCTGTGTCAGGAGCCTTTGCACACACACGGCGGGGACTGCATGACCCGGCCGGGATGCGGCTGACTCAGCAGGCCGGCCCCAGGGCTGTGCGCTTGGCCAGCAGCGCCCAGCGTCCCAAACCTCAGTGTTTGAACAGGTGAAAAATAACGCACGCCAGCTTCCAAAGCGGCCCCACTTCCTCACCCACCCAGGGAATACATAACACTGCGAAAACTGCCACCTGCGTATTTGCACATTTGCAATTCTATGCTTCTTGCCTTCTGTCTTTGGAAAAGAAAACAAAAACAGTCTTTGGAATATACAGAAATTTATAGGAAAAAATGCAAAGGGACATTTAGAATCATTAACAAGTTGAATGGCACTTACACGCCTCTGATAATGCTAAGGTTAGACTTTTGAAGTTTAAACACACGTGCGTGGGCATTGGTTACTTGATAGGAAAGTACTCCGTGGCCAGAGCCCGAGAGAGTATCTTCCAGAGACAGGAGGTGAGCACGGGAAAAGAGTCCCCACAGGCGGCCCCTTGTCCGGTACTACTGTGTCACGACAGGACTGGCCCACCTTGAGATGGCGTACACCTGAAGCTCATCCCACAAGCCAGACCTGAGGTCGTGTTCAAACCGTCACTTACACCTAATAGCACGTGGCAGGTGTTTTCTTGGATCAATAAACCATTGTGTTCGTGACCGCCAAGGAAAAGGGAGCAAATCTGAATTCCTTCATAGACACCTCTCTTCTGTCCCCTCCCTTACTTCCTAGCTCGTTTTTTCCTTCCTCCCTCTTTGTCAGTTCCATGGGTGGATGTCTGTGCATGGGGGGGAGGGGGGGGAGGGAGGGAGGTCCACATACAGGTAGAAAGAGTAATCTGTTGAGGACTGGCCAGACCCCGTGCATGCATTGCTGAGGTCCCAGGCATCCCGCCATCGAGCCCACACCTAGTCAGCTCAGGCCACCGTAAGAAAATACACCAGCCCCGTGGGGAGCACAGCTCCACTCTCTGACCTCATTTTAACCGGAATCACCTCCTCACAGGCTCTAACTCTAATACAGTCACGTGAGGGGAGGCAGGCAAGGCTTCGACACATGAATTGTGAGGCAACACAATTCAGTCCGCAGCCCCCACCTAAAACAGCCTCAGCCTGGGGACTTCTGTGGGAGTCACACATCATGTTCCCCAAATTCCAGAGGAAAGGGGTCAAGCTTCCCACTGAGGCCCCGCTCTCCTGGCTCCCGGTGTGAGAAGCATCTCAACCTGTCCTGCACAGGCCTGCGGTGTCCAGCACCGTGTCACCGGCTCTCCCCACAGGAGCCCGGCCCCTGCCTGGTCTCAATCTGCATACGTTTGGGGCAAAGGGTAATGTGGGAAAAGCAGCCTCATCATGACGTTCCATGGCCTGCTCCAGCGGCCTCTTCCCTCCTTGCTTTAGGAAATTGACTCTTTTTCTTAAGTTTTTTTTAATGTTTATGTATTTTTGAGAGAGACAGATAGACAGAGGGCAGGGGAGGGGCAAAGAGAGTCAGACACAGAATCCGAAGCAGCTCCAGGCTCTGAGCTGTCAGCACAGAGCCCGACGTGGGGCTTAAATTCACGGACCGCATGATCCTGACCTGAGCCGAAGTCGGAGGCTTAACTGACTGAGCCCCCAAGCTCCCCCGGAAATTGACTTTGGGCATTGTTGTGCTCTCCTCTGCTAAGTCTCTGGGTTAGAAAAGTCTTATTTTAACATCCTGTATCAGTCATGAGCATCTTCTAGTGATGAGAGCAGATTATAAAAGAAATTGTACTGTTTCATTTTTTTTTTTAAGGCAGATTCTATAAGCTTTATTTCTGCAAAAGTCACAAGACTCTAATTATTATTTCCAACCTCCATCCTCCACCACTCATTTCATGTTCTCTTGCCCAGAGCAACAATTCCAGCTGGTCAGGCTTCGTTATTTGTTTGAATGACCCAAACCTTCATTTCTTTTTTTTTTTTTTTTTTTTATTTATTTTTTATTTATTTATTTTTTTTACAAATAGTTTATTGTCAAATTAGTTTCCACATAACACTCAGTGCTCATCCCCACAAGTGCCCTCCTCCGTGCCCATCCCTCCTCCCCGCTACATCCATCAGTCCTCAGTTTTTGTCAGCATTCAAGAGTCTCTCATGGTTTGCCTCTCTCCCTTTCCCCCACCACTTCCGCCCTTCTTCTCCCCCTTGTTCCTCCGTCAAGTTCCTCCTAATCCTCCTATATGTGCAAACATATGGTATCTGTCCTTCTCTGCCTGACTTATTTCGCTCAGCATAACACCCTCAAGGTCCATCCACGTTGCTACACGTGCCCAGATTTCATTCTTTCTCATTGCCATGTAGTATTCCATGGTGTAGATAAACCACATCTTCTTGATCCATTCATCTGTTGATGGACACTTAGGCTCTTTCCATGTTTTAGCTATTGTGGAGAGTGCTGCTATGAACATTGGGGTACATGTGCTCCTATGCCTCAGCATTTCTGTATCCCTTGGGTAAATTCCTAGCAGTGCTTACTGTTTCATATTATTAAAGCGAACACTCACAGAAAACCCCCAAAAGATTAGGTATGAGATGGTATGGGAAGTAGACTCATAAATGATTCTCATTTTCTTTTAGCTCCTCTGTATGTAACAATTACATGTTGCAATGAACATGCATTTCCTTTACAATCACAGGAAAGTACTGCAAATGTCGTGTTCAAAATTTGAAAATAAAATGCAGAGAAGACTACGATGCCATGAGGGCTATCCTGCTCAAATGTAAGTGATTTCCTTTAAAAGGAAAATAATTCTCGTAGATTCCTGTGGTTGACAAACTCTTTCATTATAATGTCTCTTAAGTGTGTACAGACATAAAGCTAGTTATAACCCTTCTCGCTGGCAACTGTTATTTCCAGAGGACATACACAAAACAGTGCCTCACGAGGAACAGAATTCAAATCAATGATATCATTACATATGACTGATTGCATTATTTTGCTAAAATGAAATTGCCAGTTCTGGGTTTAACAGCAGAAAAATGTACTGGTGGCTCTTTGTTTACATGTCATTGACTGGAGTACGTTTTATAGCTCAGCTTGATGGACCACTGTTCCAATTGCCAGTGTTATCATTGTCATAACTTACCCTCTTTTAAATGCATTTTCCTAGTTATTGTTAACTGCCAATCCATTATGTTGACAGGGCAATCATTTAAAAAGTGTATTCCAAAATGCAATAATAAAAAAAAATATATGCCATTGTTAAAAAGAGAGAGAGAAAGAGAAAGAGAGAGAGAGAGTGAGAGTGAGAAAGACACACACAATGGGACCCAGATGGAGTCACTTAAGCTAAGCTCAAGTCACCAAACCAAGACTTAACAACCTGACCTCGCCACAGATTCAGCCTCTCTCCGGAGTAGAATCCTAACCAGCCCATCTGGAATTCCCTGGTCAGCACAAGTGAGCTAATCCACTTGATAGAAGGTAATCCACCTGGTAGACGTCTACCATCCCCTAAAGGAAGGTAACCTTGACACCAACAATCTCTTCTTTGCTAGCAACTTCCTTGCACCCCCTTTTGCCTCTCAAATCCTTCCCACTGTACCCCTCTTCAGAGATTCTTTCCGTTTGCTCATGGGCTGCTGCTCGATTCATGAATTGTTGACTGAATCCAATATGATCTTAAAATTCACTCAGCTGAATTTTGCTGTTAGACGCCATTTATTGAAGACTCACTCGTGGCCCTTCTCCCGCAGCCTTTCCCCCACAGCTTGCTGCAATGTGTTCCACGGGAAGTGGGCGTAGCTGCAAGCCGGCAGTCATGCCCTGTGAGCCCGGGTCCTGGCGTCTGCACCCCAGGGGTAAGGGGAGCTCCTGACTCACTCGCCATGCTTGCAAACCTCGATGCTGTAAGTAAAATAGGACTTCGCGTCTGGTTGGTGCAGCCTTAATATCAAGTCTGCCTCTGCTCATCTAAATCCAGGACAATCGAAGAGTCTCACTCTGCAATCTTTGTTCTTTTAAATGATGTCAGATCAGAGCTTTCACTCATTACGTAACAGGAGAATGGAGTCTTCATCTGTGAAAATGATCGTGGGTACAGAGAAGTGTTGCCTTTAACACCAACTTAGACAATGGTAGACGGAAGAACACTGCTGGGTGACATCAAGCTTATTATACAAGACCACAGGCCACTGAGGTGGTGATCAATGTAAATGTGGGCCTTGTAATAACACGGAAAAAGTGGTTTTCTGGAACATGTCAACTCTGTGCTAATTTTTCTAAAGTATCATTAATATGGAAAGCAAAGCTATAAATCTTGGAGAACTTGCAGACTGCTTTGGAATGTCCACAAAATTTATTTTTTAAGCTACCTAACCCCATAGCGTGGCCATGCTCAGTGCCCCTTGGCTCAGGATATGTGACACCAATCCCTGCCGCTGTCGTGTACAATTTCCCTGTGCCTTTGTGCCAATGTCCCTCTTCTCCTTAGAACAGAAGTCATTGTGGATTTTGGACCCACTCTCCTTTGCAGTGACCTCCTCTCAGCTTGATGACACCAACAATGACCCTATTTCCAAATAAGGTCACATTCACATGTCTTTCGTAGACATGGGTTTTGAGGGCATACTAGTCAACTCAGTAAAAATAATAAATGTCTTGAGCACCTGCTTACTATATAAGAAATAATTTCATATCACTTGACCTCCCAAATTTCACATTCCAATGGGAACGTTCATAAACAGGCTCGTACTGTGTTAGGACGAAGATCAGCTCTGTGCTCACATCATTAAATAAGACATCATAATGGAAGGGCGCCTGGGTGGCTTAGCCAGTTAAGCATCTGATCTTGATCTCCACTCAGGCCATGATCTCATGGATCATGAGTTCAATGCCTGTGTCAGGCTCTGCGCTGACAGTGCAGAGCCTGCTTGGGATTCTCTTTCCCTCTCTGTCTGCCCCTTCCCTCTCATGCACTCTCTATCTCTCTCTCTTTCCCTCTCCCAAAATAAATAATCAGCTTTAAAAACAGAATACATCATAATTGTAAAAGTATGAGTTCTATTGGTGTGTTGCTACTTTAGGGACAGATAGTGAAAGAACTTTTAATTCATTCCTCATTCAGTTAGCTTTCTTGAGCACTAAGATACATGATTTGCATTTATCTTGGGAGAAAAAAATTTTAATATTCATACGACATGGTCCCTGCCCTTAAAACCCTTATTAATTTTAATAATAATGTGAAGAGCCCCTCCTTGGACCTGGTTCTCAACTCCACTACAAGCAGCATTCTCCCTTCCCCGCTGCAGAGGAAGAAATTCCCTCTTGTCCTTTCAATTTCAGGGCAGCAGGAATGTTTTGCAAAGAAAGCAAAGAAAATGACAGAGTTGCCTTTTTAAATTTTTTTAACGTTTTTTTTTTTCATTTCTGAGAGACAGAGACAGAGCAGGAGTGGGGGGGGGGGGCAGAGAGAAAGGGAGACACAGAATGTGAAGCAGCTCCAGGCTCTAAGCTGTCAGAACAGAGCCCGACGTGGAGCTTGAGCCCACCAACCATGAGATCGTGACCTGAGCCGAAGTCGGACGCTCAACCAACTCAACCACCCACATGCCCTGAGAGTTGCTCTTTTAGGGGGACTGTTTTGCAAGTGGCACCTTTCAAAGCAAACTCCTCCCCTGGCAAGTCTAAGGTTTCCCCATGAGACAGAGAAATTGTTGCACAGCTCAAACAGCTATTTTTCCTGCTCCAAGGGCTGAGTGTCCTCCTTTGCGTGAGAAGACCTTTAACATGGCCAGAAGTAAGGCAGATGAAGCTCTGGGAAGGGTGTGGACAGATCAAAGAGAATGCCTTGCATATGGGGTGAACCTTGCGTAACACCAGGCAGTGTTTCTACCACTTGATGTTGCTCACCTTGTCCCTGCGAACAGCTGTCCTTGATTCCTTAATGTTTTCCTCCAAGTTGACTCTTTGAAAATGTAAATAATTTATTCCCATCTCAGGCAATAATACCCATGGGCAAAAGGGGCTTCACACTCCAGGTAAATGGTTTACTTATGTTTTCCAGTAATAGTTTCTCTCATTCACATTGAAATACAGTGTAACTAAAAAAAAACTTTTAGGGGCACTTGGGGGGCTCAGTCGTTTAAGCATCCGACTTCAGCTCAGGTCATAATCTTGCAGTCTGTGAGTTCAAGCCCCACCTCGGACTCTGCGTTGACAGCTCAGAGCCTGAAGCTTGTTTCAGATGCTGTGTCTCCCTCTCTCTGCCCCTTCCCTGCTCATGCTCTGTCTCTCATTCTCTCTCTCCAAAATAAATAAAGGTTAAAAAATAAGTAAAACAAATAAATTTTTTTAGCATTCACCCCTTTCCAAGTATCATCCATGGAATGCTGACTTGCTTGAGTTACTGCTTTAATGCAACCTTAAGTGGTGTTGAGTTCCTACGTAATCATCAACGGTGACTCCAGATCCGAGAAGATGATGCAGGTCAGAGCAGAGGAGGGGGCTGGAGACAGTGGTGGCCGAGCCCCCATGACTCTGTGGTCCGGCAACCCTGTCCTTGATGCCAGCCCACTACTGAGCACAGAACCTGTCTTCTTCAGACCCCAGTTACCTCATAAACACGACTGGAGTAATAACCCCTAACTCTCTGTACTACTGTGAGTATTGGCGCACACGCACTCACTCACACACCTCTTCTAGAGGACCAAGCACCGTGCCCAGCTCCCAGGTCTGAGCAAGAACGCCAAGCGTGCGGTATGCAGGGATCCATCAGCCATCTCTAATAATCTCTCTGTACACATGTTTATCCACAGTACCATTCGGTGACTTCCAATCAGTGTCCTTATTCCTAATTTTCCAACTAAAAAACTGAAGAATAGCTGTGTGTGTGTGGCCCCTACTTGTGTTCAGATGCTAATTTCATATAGAAATTCTTGCCTTTGTGGAGCTCCCTCTCTTTGGGGTGGGGGAGGGGGAAAGAGAACTTAATCTGCTAATTTTACAAGTTCATATATCATATCAATTCAGGGTCAGTCCAAGCATCAGTAGGGACATTCGAGCATAGAACACTAACATCTTGGGACACCTGGGTGGCTCAGTCAGTTAAGCGTCCAACTTTAGCTCAGGTCATGATCTCACGGTTCTTGTGTTTGAGCCCCGTATCGGGCTTTCTGCTGACAGCTCAGAGCCTGGAGCCTGCTTCAGATTCTGTGTCTCCCTGTCTCTCTGCCTCTTCTCTACTTGCACTCTGCCTTTCTCTCCCTAAAAAATAAATAAACATTAAAAAATTTTTTAAGAACACAAACGTCTGAACTGGATTAAGAAGTAAATGAAATCAGGTGCATAAAGCTGTTTGTAATAGCCCGTTATCCATGTTCAGCTGGTCTTGATAATGAAACTGGAACAAGAAGGAGAATTCCCAGAGTCTTTGATCCGGGATAGGCTGGAGGCATTTCTGGGGGTCCCAGAAAGAACCCCACTCAGGCTCTCTATTTAGAAGTTGACTGTTCATTAAATCACTCCATGTAAATGGTCACCTACAGTTCAGTTGAGCTTCTTTTAATTAATGTCTTTATTTCTGCTTTTCCAAGTAAAGAACCACTTTGGGACATGTCTGTAAAAGAATATCTGGACAGTGTGGACCCCACAGACAACTAAGTCAATATGATAATCTCAGTAAGGGCTGACCTAGTAGATGACTTAGGTCATGCAGCAGCAGATGGTATATTTTCCTAAAACTTAGAGCACATCCCCAATTACCCAATGGAACGCCATGGAAGCAGTTGGAGATATTCCAAATGACGGCATGGGGCATGTGTCCATCTCTGTTTATCTAGCTGAGGTTGGAGGGTAATTAGTCCAATAGCACAGTAGTGACTTAAAGTATTTATTTCTAAGATGGCATATCATTTATCCAACTTCACTTCAAAACATCACCTGGCTGTCTCCTTTCTGCCGCTGTAATCATGCAAAGGTAAACATTTGGACTATGATTGGATGACCTAATTACTTTGAAGTTTGTAATGTTTTTAAATTTCCCTTTCTTTCACAAAGGTACAGGAAATACAGTGCTTGTTAAACATCGCTGCCTCTGCCCAACGGGGAATTTAGAATATTTGATGACTTTAGATTCCACTGCTGCTCAGTCCACATAGTCCACTGTCAGCAGCAGAGCCAAGAAAAGAAATCACAGAGGCATCTTTGATGTCACAGAAAAGCAGCGTGAATGGCAGGGAAAGAGATAATGGGTGTCGCTTCCTTAGAAAAGATAGGAGTAACATAAACCAGGATGTGGAGGGCAATGGGGAAACCTGGCCTTGGTGTGCCAGAATCCAATGTTTACTTTATACTAATATGAAATAAGCACCGCTAATCCTAAGCATCATAGAACAGCACGCTTTCTTTTTCCTATGGTGTGTTTAGATCCTTTCCAAGGAGATGTAAGCAAACCCAAACTCCAAAAATCCAACACTAGCAACCTGTTACTTAAAAGAAATGATCAAAGTAATAATTTTGATGGGCTAAGTGGGCGATGGGTTTATACGGAGGGTCCTTGCTGTGATGAGTGCTGAGCGTTATAGGGGAGGGATGAATCCCTACGTTCTACACCCAAACCCAATTCTACGTTCTATGTCAGCTAACTAGAATTGAAGTAAACACTTGAAGTTTAAAAAAAAAAAAAGTAAGAATTTTGGCTCAATACATTTTGCCAAAGAAATTTGACAGTACGATGCTTGGGCAGTTTTCTGAACATTTATAATGTTCAATAGTTGAATGATGTTATACAGAAGCAGAGCCATGAAAATGTGTACAATCTGCATCAATAATATAAAGGAAACTTGTATAACGAAGCTTGAAAACCCCAGGGAGGTCTGTCCCTTCGTTGCCGTGTTCTTCTTCATCTACTTATTCAGTCACTGGACTGACATCTGAGCTTTCGGTGATCACCTGTGCTCTGCGTCCCCACCTTGATGTCCCCGCCTCTCCCTCTGTGTTGACTCAGACCTCCCCGATCACCCAGAAGCATGCAGAAGCCTATGAGAAAGGAAATACTCTCAAGTGGCAAGAAAAGTCCATTGCTGCTGGAAAGAGAAAGAAGTTTTGGAAGCACGAATAAAAGCACTCCAGAGAATGTCAACCAAAGCTCTCTGGCCCACACACTTCAGTGCGTAATATAACGTTACAACGCTGAGCAGAGACGGATTTGTAGAAGGACTGTTCTGACTCATAAAACAAGGTTTAGTTCATTTTGTTTCCCCTACGTTCTGTTTAATCTGTTATATTTCTAAGCCCCATGGAAGATTATAATGTTAGGAGTTTTGTTCATGAAAATTAGGTTCAATTACTCTTAGGTGAAATAATACATTCTCAAGGATATCAGATTGCTAAAGTTTACCATAAGAAGTTAACAACGGGGATGGGGGGTGCCGTCCATTGCTTAAATATTTGCATGGACTGATTAAAACTACAAGTAGTGGCTAAGCACCCACCATATGGAGGGTGATGAGAAGTTCTTTACAACAAGGGGACTGATTTTCTCCATCCCCACGCATGACCCTGGAGGAGCTATTGGGGGAGAAGCCTTGGGTAGGAGCCCCCCCAAATCATCAGGGATTAGGCACAGGGTAGCTTCCTTAAAGAAAACAAGGAGACTATTACCGCAAGATGTGGGCAAACAGCCAAAGAGCAGAAGTCCACCACAAATATGATGCAAGGTGATTTTCTAGAATATTCTACCCCCTCTGGATGAATCTCCCTTGAGTGCCACACTTGAGCCCAGTGGCATTCCAAGCAAGGAAACAGGGGGACCCCTCTGCCGTGCAAAGGCAGGGTGAAAGGGATGGTGAGACCATGTGATCTTACTCCTCCAAAGTGAGAATGACAAGTCCCTGGGGGCCAGCTTCCTACCAGAGTGAATGGGGAAGAGCAAAGGTCGCGCGTGGTTGGCCGAAGAATTCCTCATAGGCATGGATAGTTGGACAGCCCAGCCCAATTCACACACCTGTGGAGGGAAGAAAGGCCCCAGCATGGGTGGCGGGAGAGAAAAGCGCTTAGCGCGACGCCTGCCAGTGTGTCCCCAGCTCACTGACATCCTCACACTTACTCAACTGTCCTCACAGCCCTGTCTGAAGCTCTGACTTACTTTTGAGAAGATAAAAGCCATCAAAAGCCAGGAACTTAAAACATTTGAAGAGTCACCTTTACCGTGTGGCCTCAGGGGTGTTTTGAAACCGTCAGTGGGCTCACTGATTTCAGAGCAAAGGCGCGGCACAGACACGGAATCCTCTCGTGAGGTGCAGCCAGTGCCCAAGGACAAGGAAGTGAGGCGCTTCCTCACCCAAGAGTTTGGAAAGAGAGGAAATGCTCCAGGGCTCAAGTGGAGAGATGGTGCGGGTGTTAGGCCTGGGCCTGGAGGGCTTCATTCCGCAAGGCTGTTTGTGACCTCGAGGGGTAGGTAGCTCTGGGACGCGCCCAGAGTCCTGAAGGCGGGCTTCAACGCCCAAAGAAAACTCTGTGATGGCAACAGACTCTGGTGACATTTTCTAGCACTTTCTATTCTCCAATGTTCTGGTTACTAGAATAATGTGCTGTTAAGAAGTAGGAGGAGTTAGGGGCGCCCGGGGATGGATTTTTAAACATCCATCTTGGCTCCGGTCATGATCTCATGGTCCATGGGCTCAAGCCTTGTATCTGGCTCTGTGCTGACAGCCCAGAGCCTGGAGCTGCTTCAGATTCTGTGTGTGTCTCTCTCTCTGCCCCTCCCCTGCTCACACTCTGTTTCTGTCTCTCAAGAAAATAAATAAATAAAATGAAAGCATTAGAGGTGACTGGGTGGCTTAGTCGGTTAAGCGTCCGACTTTCGCTTGGGTCATGATCTCACGGATCGTGGGTTCGAGCCCCGCGTCGGGCTCTGTGCTGACTGCCAGTTCAGAGCCTGGAGCCTGTTTCGGTCTGTGACTCCCTCTCTCTCTGACCCTCCCCTGCTCACGCTGTCTCTCTTTCTCTCTCCTAAAAATAAATAAAAAACATTAATAATAAAATAAAATAAAATAAAATGAAATGAAAGCATTAAAAACAATTTTTTAAAAAGTGGGAGTTGTCTGCTTTCAATGCAGACCTGATTTTCCCTAAACTGATGTTTACCCTGCCTACTTTCCTATAGTCTTTTGACTTCCCAGGTCTGCTAATCCTGAGAAGGGGTCCAAACTGGCCGTCTCTAAAAAGGAAAATGAATAGATGGCTTTTCTGCTTTATTGTATTCATTCATGCTATAGATATTTACTAGGACTGCCTCTATGCCAAACTGGGCTACTGTCTGGTGGTCTCCAAATTTGGAATGGATACAGCTTGAGTTCTCAAAGAGCCCCCATGAACATGTCTCCATCCTAGGGACTTTTATGGAGCACTGTGGCCCCTCGGTTGTATGGCCAAAAGGACAAAGAGAGGGGTCATCTAACTCAGTCTGCGGGTGGTCAGTGGTCTGGGCCAAGGTTGGGTTCCTGGGGTGGGGTGGAGGTAGGCGGGGGAGTTGGCTAGTCCGAGTCTGCTTGGAAGAACAGAGGAAGAGCACAGCGGTGTGTGACAGCACAAGGTGCTTGAGAAAACTCGAGGGTCTTGGCACAGAGTTTGAAGGGGTGGGTGGTCCGAGAGGTGCAGAGACAGTCACACGGGAGCCAGCATCTTGCACGCAGGGGTGCTCGGTAAAGGCTGTGAGGACTCTGTGGCAGCGCAGGGGCCAGGGCAGCAAGCCAGGGAAGGCAGATGATGCATAGCCATTAGGAGTAAAACTCAAACTCTGCTGGAGGACTTAAGAGAGCCCTTGAATAAAGGATAGCTAGTATAGACATTTTTAAATATTTCTTAGTATTTGTGACAGGGGAGGCTCAGTGTCACAGACATGTCATTTCTGCCAAAGTCAGCGCCGCACAAACCCATCAAAGCCCCACTGGCCCTTTCCTTGTGGGGCTCAGGAAACCGATGCTAGAATTCTGCTTCAATGACGAAGAAAGAGAACAGGTATCGGACTTGGATCGTGTTCCCCTCAGAACTCACGGGCTGCCATCCTGCTCCCTGGCGCCTCCAAATGTGGCTGATAGAGTCTCTGCAGAGATGATCACGTTAAAACGAGGTCAGTGGGGTGGGCCCCAATCCGCTGTGGCTGGTGTCCTCACGAGAAGATATTTGGACCCAGACACGTACAGGAGGGAAGACGGGCGAATACAGGGAGAGCAGAGCCACCCACAGCCAAAGAGAGACGATGCCTGGGACAGATCGTTCTGCGCGGGCATCAGAGGAAACCATCCTTGGTGACACCTTGATTTGGGGCTTCCAGCCCCCAGGTCTTTGAGGAAGTACCTCTGTTGTGCCAGCCCCTGTTTGTTTTAGCAGCACTGAAAAACTAATGCACAATGTTGTCCAACAGACACTGAAGTCTGTTATAAGCTATGTGATTAAAAGAGCATCATATTGGGGCCAAGACAGACCAGCAGATCCAGGCAACAGAATCGAACATCCAGGTTCATCAGAAAAGCGAACATCGAAATCTGACGAATACCCGTGCCGATGGGTGGGTCTCCGGGCACTTCGTGGACACCTTAGCGATACAAGTAAAACGGAAGAAGCAGTGCCCATGATCCCACCATTCCCCCATTGGTGCAGATCTGGGCAAAATTCTCGTATGGACGAGGAGCACGGTTACCTCTCATCCTTCGGGGCGTTCTCTCCGCAGACTGGAGAGCTCTCCTGAGTGCGTCCGCTCATCTGTACCTGCTGAGTCACTGGGAGTGAAGCGGGCACACCTCCAGAGTTCTCCCCCTGTGAAGCTCCCCGCTGTGAGTTCCTGTCCTGTGAGCTCCAGCCACCGTGATTTTCCTGGACACTTAACTCAGGAAGTCACAGGCTCTGCTGGATTGGCCCCCACCACCCTGTGCCACAGCCTGGGAACCCTCTCAGGGCAGGAAGATAGGCAGTTACTGATTCACTGTCTCACGGCATCACTGTTCTCCACTGGCTGATGTCCAGGGTCTTGAAAATCACCATTTCATATTATTTCGCCTGCTTTTTTGGTTATTTGAGGCAGAAAGGCAAATCCAGTCCCTATTATGTCATCTTGACAGAACAAGCTTGTTTGATGAAATGCAATATTGCCGTTTTAAGACATGAACTGGATTAAAAATTAGATCTTGCACATTAACGTCAGTCTTGAAATAATCTTGATTAAAAAATTAAATTTGGAAAATGATATATTCTATCTGAAACCTTTTGCTTAGCTAAAAAATATGCAAAGCTATCCTGCATATTGATTTTACATGCTGAAAGCATGAGGTTTGAATAGGAAAATCCCAAATCTGTGTGAGCTTGGTGATGTCTGAGTGGGAGAGACTTGAAGAACAGAACCAGGAGATAATAAACAGAGGACTTGAACTTCATCTGCAATGTCCTATTCTTTAAAAATAGGAAATATGGGGGACCTGGGTGGCTCAGGTGTCTGACTCTTAATTTCTGCTCAGGTCATGATCTCATGGCTCCTGAGTTCAAGCCCCACATCGAGCTCTACACTGACGATGCAGAGCCTGCTTGGGATTCTCTCCCTCTCCCTGTATCTTTGTGTCTCCCCCATTCTCTCTCTTTTTTCCTCAAATGAAATAAAATAAACATTAAAAAAATTAAAAGAGGAAATATGAAACAAACATGTAAAACATTAGTGATTTAGCATTACTTAAATTTCATGGTTGGTTAAAAAGATATTTATCAATGAATTGTATTTTTTGTATACCATCAAATTATTTTATGATTTAAAATATCTATCATTTAGATTATTAGTAGTTTCTGCTATCAAAAATAGATATTTGAATTTGCCTTTGGGGCTCACTGTTTTTTATTCACATTTGCATAATTAAAAAGCTCACAGAGGTAGCTTCCTGAGGGACGAAGAAGGCGCTCTTCTAAGAAGTAAGTATCCAAGGTAACAGAGCTCCGAGGAGATCATTGCTCTGGCTGAGGGTGAGAGAGGTTTCTAAAAGTGTAAGCAGTTCTAAAAATGCATTGCAAAATGTTCTCTTTTTTCTTTTGTTTTTAATGTTGATTTATTTTTGAGAAAGAGGGAGAGACAGAGTTCGAGCCATGGAGGGGCAGAGAGAGAGGGAGACACAGAATTCGAAGCAGGCTCCAGGCTCTGAGCCATCAGCACAGAGCCCGACGTGGGGCTCAAACCTACAAACTATGAGATTATGACCTGAACTGAAGTCATAAGTTTAACCAACTGAGCCACCCAGGTGCTCCTCAAAATGTTTTCTTATGGAAAAAATGTTTTTTGTAAATATTCCTTTTAGAATTTAGCATGCACATAAATTGTCATTCATTCTCATGCTTTGAGGGAGATGACTACTGTACATGCATGTGTGCACATGTGTGCACGTAGGTGTGTGTATGCGTGTGCAGGGGTATGTGCACATGGATGTGCATGGACATCTGTGCATGTGCACATTTCTCCTGTTCAGGGACAACAGGAATACAGAATCTCAGAGACTTAGGAAAACTCGTCAGCTCATCCTCAAGACTATGAAAAGGAAAAGGATTTGCCTGATATCCATTATGCAATATTACTTAATATTAGTGAACTAATACCCTGATACATGTGATGTTAGGACTGTCACACGATGGTCATCGCAGGGCTAGACCACAACCCTGTGAGGTATTGATGTTTGCCCTGAAAGAGAGTGATGAGACCCACTGCCGAATGTAACAGGAAAAGGCAGATCTTGGGATAGAAAATGAGTAACTGCGAAATTTCTTTGTGGACGCTTCAGCCAGTCCAGCTTGCCCTTGAAGGCAGAGAGAGCCCAGCTGGGAGGCTCTGAGCATAGTAACATTGGTAGCAACCCTGATAATAATTGTGATAATTTTCTCTTCCTTGATCCCCCAAACTTCCACACCTGGGGGCGCCTGGGTGGCTCAGTCGATTAGGCATCCAACTCTTGATCTCAGCTCCGGTCACAATCTCAGAGTTCATGGATGTTCTCTCCCTCTCTCTCAAAATAAATAAACATAAAAAATAGTTTTTAAAAAGTCACCACCTGTTTTCTGCTTTGCTTTGGAAATGAAAGACAAGTCCATTGCACCGTTGAAGCAGACCATGGAGGAGACTGGCATCCAGGGCAGAGCCCAGTGGGGCCAGGGGGAGGGCGGCGGTCTATGGGGACACAGGGCACCCACAGCTGAAAGGCAGCAGGGCTGGGGGCCCACACTGAGGATCGTGAGGCCCATTCCTGGGCACAGGGGTCAGCTCCCTCAGACACCTGTCAATGTCGCCTGGAAATACTTCGAGGACACCACTTTCCATAATTAAACCATTCGGGGTCTCTCACGACACTAACGTCTTATTGTGGGTTGAAAATGTGATTTTATCTTGTTGTCATGGATGCGTGAGAACCAGACCTCACAAGGATCAAGAAAGAAACCCAAACCGACGTTTGGAAGAAATACAAACAACCGAAGTTTGGAAGTTATGAAACTCTCTTTCATTGCTCTATAGGAGGACAGCTCAGCCTTTTTTCTCTTTCAGGACCGACTTAGCAGGTGCCCATCCCACAATGTAAACCGGCTTTAGCGACTGGCTCTCTTTCTGGCCTTTCCCTCCTTGAGAACTCTAACTGCATCCTTCTGATAACAGACCGGAGTGCAGGTGAGCAATCGTGATGTTATTGCACGGGTAGCCTGGGCTTTACTTCCATTTTTACAGGAAAGTAACTGTGGCACTTTAATCCTAATGACAAATCACCGTGCTGTAGCTCACAATGGGTCCTCTTTACAGGTGAATGCTGTTGAGAAGAGCAGAGCAGAGAAGGAAACAGGGAAGACAGAAGGAAGAAGGGCAGGGAGCTCAGAGAAACCCAAAGCATGATGGAATAGGCTTCTCCATCCAGGTCTCATCAGGAAAACAGGAACACTCCAGATATTTCAAACAGAGGAAACAGAATACAGGAAACTGCTCAAACAAAGTCATGGAAAGCTCAGTCATGACTAAAAACTCAACCAGAAAAAGAGAGAGGACCTGTAGTTTGGCTCTTTCTTTCTGTCCTCTGTCCGCCAGAGCTCATCTACACATTCTTGTGTAGAATGTGGGGGGCAGGAGGCTGGGCGCTGCAGGCTCTGTGAGGTGCAGCAGGGCAGGAACGGGCGGGAACATTCTAAGGGTGTGGCTGCTGAATTAAACACAGATGCCCTGTCAAATTCGAATTTCAGATGAACAACGAATAATTTTTTTAGGATAACCATACGTTGTGCAATATTTGGTACAAAGTTATGAAAAAAAATGTATGCATCGCTTATCTGAAATTCAAATTTAACTGGGCAACCTGTGTGTTTGCTTGTACCTCTGGCAGCCCCATCTAAGAGAAAACGGGAAAAACCGGGATGGATCGTAACGAATGCTCACACGGGCTCCGTTCCCGCCCTTGGCCCACAGGACAACTACCCACGAACGGAAGGGAGCTTTGCGAAACACCACGGGTCTTCCCGAAAAGAGGAAATGAGAATTTGAGAGGGAGGGAGTGAAGGGGTTAATACATGAGTATCTTCAAAATACTTCAGAGGAAAGATCAAGGCACAGGGGTTCCCGCAGATGTTGGAAAAGGAAGCCCAAGACTGGGGGAGGGGCCTGCGGGTCTGCCCTCAAGAATTCCTGATAATGAGTCATGTCCCTGATTTAAGTCTGAAACCAATTAGACGCAAAAATATGCGTAGCCTCAAAATTCAATCAGAACTAGCAGCGCAAGGCATCATCTTGAAGGATGAGCAAGAGCCGGTGTGGACCGGGCGCCCTCCCCACCCTGCCGTGGTGGACATGGGCACACAGACCAGGAAGGGGCTGGACAAAACACCACTCGCGGCTCTCTGGATCCCTCGGGGGCCCGGAGTGGTGGCGAGTCCTGTCGTCTGTTCTCGACGTAGAGCGTGTGTGGAGATGGTGGCCAACTTTGGGTTTCGAATGACCCACTGGCCTACTAGTTGGCTGAGTTGGGCAGACCCTCTGTCTTCACAGGACCTTGGACCCATGCAGACACACACACACACACACACACACACACACACTGCAGACAGCGAGGGTAACTTGGAAGCGATTCACACTGTGTTCCCAACCTGAACACAGACGCACCTCCCTCAATATGGACCAATTGGGTTGAAGCCCCCGCACCCCCAGGCCTCTCTCAACCATCAGTAACCAACATCTTCAAGTAAAGAGGGCCCCAAACACCCTTTTCACAGTTCCTGAGGGTGACTTGCTTCGGCAACAACGAGGGCTGCGTCTGTGGTCGGCACCACCCCCCAGACCACATGAGTCCGCCATTGTGCATGCCTCTGAGTCACGATGTTTCCCTTCTCGTAATAGATACAGCAAACATAGCCGGGAAATTTCCTTAATCCGTAACCCAGGCCCCTGAAATAGTAAGTTCATGGACGTTTCCCCCAGGCTTAGCCAGATGACAGCAGGCCCACAACGTTAGGTAATGTTTAAGAATACGTGTGGCTGGGCTTGCTCCTCGCTCGGTGTAGATAGCTCACTTCCAGGGGCTGTTTGAGAAGGCGACCATATCACCGCCAATCCTGACATTCACTTTTCCGCAAATAAAGATAGCACTGGAACATGTACAATTCACGGACTACATAGAGTTCAAAAGACTGTCAAGATGAGGCCAGGCTCCTAATTAAGATATCCTATGTCCATCTCATTAAGCAGCAAAATCACAGGGGGAGAGACCGCTGCTCCTATGTGAGCATGGCCACGTGATACTGGCTGCAGTGGCACGGGAGAGAGAAACGTGGTCAGCAGGCCAAGTTTTCCCCACTACTGTCAGAAAAGACAGGGGCCTCAAACCTTAGAGATGAAATGATTTATTTTCCAAAAATCCAGATAATTGGCCAGGAGATCCTATTATGACCCCAAAGAGTAGTTAACAGATTAAGGTCTTTGCTTATAGAACCTCATTGCTGTCACGTGACAGGAGAGGAATGTAGTCCTGGGGGCTGCACGCCTGGCTGTTCTGGGTCCAGGGACACAGCTTCCTTAACAGCACAGACGGGGAGGCCCAGCGCATCCGGGCTGAGCCAGGGAGCGGGACCCGCGTGCCTCCTGGGCTGCTCGCCCGCAGAGGGCACTACTGTTGTGCAGAGGGGCTCACCGCACGCCCGGCTGGAGGCGCACCCCTGCGGACTCAGAGGGAGGTGGCAGGAAGCCATGTCCACCCCGCATGGAGAGGGGCCTGGTGACAGCTGTCAGCTCAAGGAGGCCTCGGGGTTCCTGCTGCTTTTCACTCCCCCCCGGGGAGACTGGGAGATGCTCACAGCTCCGCGCATGGCCATGGCCTAGAGCAGGGGCAGAGGGGCAGACCCAGTCCCCAGCTCAGGGTGGGGGGAGGGGGGAACTTGTCTGTGTGAGCCCAGAGAGGCTGCAGTGTGTGAAGAGAGGGTCCCTGGCCCAGCAGCGCTGACCCTGCTGTAACCACGATGAGAAACCGTGTGGCATTCGAGACCCTTACCCTTAGCTAGTGCTTTCAAAAGCAATTTTAAAATACAGAATAAAATAAATTTATCAAAAAAAAAAAAATCCCAAAAACCAAGAACAGAGGCGCCTGGGTGGCTCGGTCAGTTAAGCATCCGACTTTGGCTCAGGTCATAGTCTCACAGTTCATGCGTTCGAGCCCCGCATCGGGTTCTGTGCTGACAACTGGGAGCCTGGAGTCTGCTTCGGATTCTGTGTCTCCCTGTGTCTCTCTGCCCCTCCCCTGTTCGCACTCTCTCTCTCTCTCTCTCAACCTCTCTCTCTCTCTCTCTCAAAAATAAATAAAACATTTAAAAAAAATTTTTAAAGAATAAAAATTAAAAATTATCTATACTCCCACCTTGCAGAAACAGCCACTGGTGAAGCTTTAATAAAACCTATCATTGTAGTTTAAATGTACTGTTTTTCAGCTGCTATTTTCATTTCAGAACATTATTCGATGCCATTGGGTATTTTCAATATTGTCTACTTAGCAGATGCATAAAGCTCATTTTTGGATACATATAAATCCATCTCTCCATTGTTTAGGGTTGAAACAGACTTCATATTAAAGTGATAAATATATATCCACCAAGATGCACATATGTTCACTTCAGCAGATTTCACTGCTCAAAGAATTCCTTTTCTAGAAGTGCCCATGTTTCTTCCTTTCCCCTTAGCAGGTGAATTTCTCTGGCTTATTGTCCGCTAACCACTTGCACCGAGGCCACATTTCCTGTGGGCGGCCCCAGCCAAGGACTGAGCAAGACAGATCTGTTTTGGGAAGACCAAGGGCTGCGTCCTCTGACTGACGAGATGGTCTGGTACCCAAATTGGACAGTCCTGGGAATAAAGCACATAGAAAGTGGCTTCACAATGACTTGTTGAAACACGCAGGCTCCCCACAACCGTGAAAGGCAGGCAGAATTCAGTGAGGATATTTGAGACAGCACTTGAAATCAACATTTCATTTGTACACACACTCACACCCAAATACATCAAGATTCTAACCAGAGGAAAACACTTTGTGACAACTCGCTCTTCCTGTGATTCTCCACGAGGAAACAAAACACACTTGTTTCCTAACTTCCAAAGCCTGGGTTCCTGCCCCTAACCTTCTTAGTCTCCATTGTTGGGTGGCTTTCTGACGTCACCCCACACCCCAAGGCAATGCACTGCACCCTGAGTAGCACAAGCTCTGGGGGCCGAAGGCGAGCAGAATGCGTAATAAATAGTATGTGGGGAACGTGAGAAACAGTGGAGGGAGGTGTGGTGCAAAAGAGCAAAAATATCTCTAAGTGTATAGAAACAGAGTAATTTTTCACAAAACCAAACTCCCCCCTACCCCTAGAATTTCTAGATTAAGCCAAAACCATAAGACCACATCTGGAAGGCTGCTCTGCCCGACTCCCTGATTTTGCCCCCTTTTTGGTGCTCTGGGGGCGAAACAGTTTATTCATCTAGGAAGTCGCACCTGGCAGCGTGGTTGTGTCTTCCTTCATATCAGCTGATCACCGGGATGAGGGGGTTTTCCTTCTGGTGCGCCCAGGGCTCTGCTCCCCGCTGCTCTGGACTAGACCGTGGGATGACGCAGGATTAGGTTGTCCAACCCAGCTGGAAATATTGGAAAAGAAGAAGGAAAGAATGCCCAGGAAAGTCTCAGATTTCTTTTGTTCATATTGTTTGAAAATCACAAACTAATGGAGAGATGAAATTCCCCGTGAAGCTCTAACTGGTCCTGGAATCCTTTTGTGGTGAGCGCCACCTTGTGGTCGGTCCTTTGCATTCACGCAAGACAAAGTGCCGAGTCCAGGCTTGGGCACCTCGGCCCCACGGCCTCACCTGCACAGGTCCACCTAACCTTCCCCCCGAGGGCTCAGGCCCACCTCGGACCCACCCAGGAGGCTCCTCCCACTTCTGGAATTAAGACGGAACGTTGACTGCACGTCTCCACAGTGCACACCCACCCTGCCCCAACACAAGCCTATTCTGGCTCAAAACCACCACCCACCAGGACACCCCCCCACCCCCTTAGCACCCAGCCCTTCCACATCCAGACCCACCCTGCAGTTTGGGGGCGGCAAGGTGGCTCGGCAAAGGTGACTTCTGACGCCAGCGCAGGAGGCTAGCATGGCTTCATATAGACCCCAGAGATGTTATAAGCGCCAGTAAGAGCTGAAGCCCACGGGTATTGTATCATGGTGGTGTCACGACATCAGGAAGCAGAGTCGGAGAGGGCACCTGGGTGGCTCAGTCAGTTAAGGAAGCAGAGTTGGAGAGCATGAAGGAGAGGAGGAGGGACTGAGGCGTCTGTCATTCAGGCAAGATGCGCACTGGACTCCTCTTACCTAACTCATCCCCAACAACATTTTGGGGACACTATTTTTGCCCCCCTTTTACAGATGAGGACACTGAGGCTCAGGAGTTCAAAGGTCCTTATCTTGGATTTCCCTGGAGCTGATCAGCCTGGTAAAGACTTTTCACTCTGTCATAGATACTCAGATTCTTCCGGCTTGTAACTCCCCTCCAATGAGAGTAGCACCCAGCGTCCCTGTCACGGCCCCCTGCCGCAGTTATATTGGGGTGTCCCGGGTTGTGTCACATGCGCTCTCCTCAGGGACGCCTCTGCCCACGGAGCCGTGGGGCAGGCAGCTTGCCCCTTTGCCACTGCTGCTGGTGAGAACGACCCAGACAAAGTCTGGAAGACACGAGTGCACCAGGCTCCACGCAGTGGCCAGGAGTGCCCCCTACAGACACGGGCGAAATGTCCTGTCCCCCACTGAGCACCATGCCAGGGGCCCTGCATCTCACCTGCAGACTGCCTGTCACGCTCACACCAGGGGCTGCCTCGGGCACTTCTTTACCCAGTATTGGCTTTCTACTGTTGCTGTAACAAATTACCATAAACTCGGTGGTTTCAAACACACACGGGTAATCTGATGTTCTGTGTGTCAGAAGTTCAGTTCCGATCTCACCATAAAACAAGCGGGGCAGGCTGGGCTCCTTTCTGGCCCTTCCGGGGGTTTGCTAAGGGGGTGGGGAAGGGGCCATGTCCTGCTCATTCAAGCGTTGGCAGAATCCCGTTCCTTGTGGCTGTAAGACTGACATCCCGTTTTCTTGCTGGTTGTTATCTGGGATAAGGTCCCAGCTCCTAGAGAGCAAGTGGGATTAACCAGATGCTCCTTCTGGGGGGCTGGCAGCTCTGAGATTCAGCCTTGGGTGCACAGAGGCACCAAGCCTTCAGGTCCTTGGTCCTCAGAAGTATCACTCAAGTCCAGCTCTTTGGAATGTCAGAGAGCCAGCCTGCCCTCCCCGGTCCCTATTCTATGGAAGGCAGGTGTGTTCTTTCTCAGTCCATTGCTCTGAGTCTCTCTGGCCATCGGCCTCGCAGCTCTATCACGTTCCCATCCACCCACAGACAGCCCTACCCAGCGTGAGGTCTGCTCCCAGTCAGCCCACCCCGTCATCATGGGAATATCCGATTCTGGGTGACAGAGGGTGGCAGGGGGTCTTGTGTTCGTGGGACGAGGGGCTAAAGACTGCGGCAGAACAGTGGCCTTAGCAGATCCCTGATGATGATTTTTCAAAGGCTTGGTATGATATGAGAGCTATGCCAGAAAAAAGCAGTGTGTCGGGGGGGGGGTGTGGCTGTGGGAATGATGTGTAGACCGTGAACCCGCAGGTGGGGGGCAGCGTGAGACCCTCAGGGGATGGTCAGGGCTGAGCTCCCTTGAAGGGCACTGTCATCTTCCCCTGAGGACGGCTCCCATCAGGCAGGAAGGCCGCGGAGCACGTATGGGGACCACCCTGGATCCGGAACTTGGAATGGCCTGCGACAGAGAGACTCCCACCACGAGGGAGCCGAGATCCCCACACCTGTGGGCCTAAATCTTTCATTTTCACTGAGGCTTCGCTCACGGGCGGTCGTCAGGGGATCAACACAGTGCTCAGATCTGAGCAGGTGGCCAGGCAGGTACAACGCGGTGAAGGCTGTGTGTCGGCTCTCAGCAGACCGGTTTCGAAGGGACCCCAGGACAGCAGACCTGCTGGGATGAACGACCAGGGAGCCACGTGGATCCTCTCCAGCCCACAGGGCCGCTGCTTCAGCTTCCGTTCAGATGGGAAGCAGCTCCCCACTTCCAAGGAGACTTCCAGAAGTTGAGCAGGATCACTCAAGAAAGGAAGGGAAGGTGGGCAACAGCCGGTATCTCAGCTCTCGATTCGCACCAGATAAGCCCCACTAGTCTGGGCTATTCGTAGAAAAAGAGAGCAGGAGAAATACCTCACTGAATTTCCCAACATGCCCCTGGAGGGGTTTAACGGGAGAGTCCTGATGATAAGCTTCCGGAAAAGGTTCCAGATGCTGAACTAGAGCTGATGCACTATCTCTCTCCCACATTTTGTGTTCACCAGCAGGGAGCACGTTGGTGTCTCGTCCCCACCCCATCGATCTTCCCTAGTCCTTCCGACCTCCACGCGAGGGCAGCCGCCGGGAATCCTGTCCACTTACAACAATCCGATCACAGGCACGAACCACAGAAAAGGGAGAGACGTGATAAATAACATTTAAAGGGCTGTGAAGTTTGATTTTCATGTCTGATATCTGCCTCTGGAGATGCTGCTAAATGTCTTTTATTCCTCTTCATAAATTCTTACGATAACAGCTTTATTTGGGAATTGATCCAGATTCCCATTATTCATCAAATTATACACTCCTGGTGTGTAAATTTCTCCCTCCTTGTAAGTTACGAAGCTCTGGAAGCCACATCAACTCTTCCTGGCTGCCAGCTAGAGCGACAGGGAGGTGTTGTCAATGCTCACGGGGTTTCAGAATGTTATCTTAAAACACGAATGTACGTCAGGGTTTCTGGATTAAAACCAGGGTGGAGATTGGCTCCTGGAGAATCTGATTTATACTATGAGGGGATGCTTAACACTCCCGATGACTCTTCGGCCTGCACTTGGACCTGGCCTTGCCCATGAAGTCATGCTACAGAGTCCAGCATACAAGGTCTGGAGCAGGACTTCCTGGGATCAAGTCTTGGCTTCACCTCACATCAGCTGTGTGACCTTTGCCAAGTTGCATAAACTCTCTGGGCCTTGGTGTCCTTGTTTGTAAAAGGAAGAAAATAACCCCCACTTCATGGGGATGTAGCACGGATTAAAGGATACTATGGGAGAGAGTTCTTTAGCCACCGGCAACAAGAGCAGTTAGCGTTTACTGAGAACTTGCTGTGTGCCAGGCATTGTTCTAAGCAAGCAATGTACATGTATGAACTCTGAGCAGCCCCATAGCCTTAAGAGGTTGGGCTCTTGCATGTTGGTCAATATCTGCCAATTTCGACATCACCTGGCATCCACTCACCCTATTTCTGGTGACTCCATCCAGACTTTAGTCGGGAATGCACACCACCCTGCCTCTGAGTCCTGGGCTCTGAAGGGTCGGTCTGGTGACCTGGGCCTAAGCCAATCAGCATCTCACCCACATGTCACCTGCACAGTGACTGGCCTCTTGATGGACACTAGACCCACAGGTCTCCTTCCAGCTGCACTTGAACCTGAGAGAACAGCTACAGTCCCCAGTGGGGGGAGGGCCTGCCTGCAAGTGGCCCAAACCTGCAGGAAATGGAGTCACCTGGCCGAGGAGGAGCCAGCTTCTGTTGACACCGTGTGACCCACTCAGAACGCCTGCCTGGGACTGGCCTTGCTCTGGACTTCTCCATGACCTGCGTCCATCGACTCCTTTTGGCCGAGACAGTTGGGTGGCGATTTGTGGCATGTGTGACACGGAGTCCCACCTGATGCAGAAACGTGACAAGCATGGTTATAAGACATTCCGGGGGCAACGAAGCCCCATCCTTTTCTTCTCGGGTTCCCATCTGGGAACATCTGACAGCTGGTTGGATGTTTCCAGGGGCTGCAGGGCAATGGGGGAGGGGTGCCTATTACTTTATGGGTACAGAGTTTGTATTGGGGTTTAAGAAAAAGTAGAAACAGTTCATGATTATGGGTTCATGATTAAGACATTGGGAGTGTGCTTAATAACCCTGAATTGTACACTTTAAAATGGCAAATTTGATGTGTGTGTATATGTGTATATATACATATACATATATGTATATGCATATACATATATACACACATTTTAAATATATATAAATATATATATATATATTTTACTAAAATAAAGGAAATATTTCAAAAAGTAAAACAGGGGTGGGGCACCTGGGTGGCTCAGTTGATTGAGCATCCAACTTTGACCTTGGCCCAGGTCATGATCTCACGGTTCTTGGTCTTCAGTCCCAAGTCAGGCTCTGTACTGACAGCCTAGGGCCAGCTTGGGATTCTCTGTCCCCCTCTCTCTGCCCTTCCCTGACTCACACGTGCATGCTCTCTCTCTCTCTCAAAAATAAATAAACATTTAAAAAAATAAAAGAGTCACTCCCTCTCTCTCTCTTAGATAGATAGATGATAGATCAACAGATTGACAGATAGTAAAACAAAACCAGCTCTGCTGGGAAACCACCCCGCCTCTCTGAGGACAGCCCGTGTGGCTCTGTGAGCACTGCGTGAGCGAGGATGAATGGGCGCGGAGCCCAGCACAGGGACGCGTGCATCAGTGGGAGCCATCAGACCAGCCTGCAGTCAGCCTGTGATCAGGCGTCCTTGCCCCGGGCTGTCTCTGTCCCCGCCGCCTGTGTTGGTGATTTCCTCTGCGCTCCTCTCCAGCTCTCCCTTCGCACCTGCGCAGCCTCCGACCACCAGCCCATGATGGCCTCTTAAGTCCCAGGCCTCCGACTCCCTCCACTGGCCATCCCCACAGACTGAGCTTTTCTACTGTAGTCTACCCCGTGCCCCTGATTTTGTTCTGTCCTGGTGGCTTTTGGGACAGGAATCTGATGTCATTTGTCTGGGTGGAGCCCACAGAGGAGGCTACGGAGGCAGGAAACAACTCCCTGGTCGTTTACCACTCTGTTCGCCACCGAAGGGATCATTCACAGACGCGAACTGATCCAACTTGAAAATCAAGAGACTGAGCTTCCCAGCGTGGGGGGTGGCGGGGGCAGGGGGGAGCACAGCAGCCTGCACACACCTGGGGGAGACAGTCAGGGCCCCTCTCTGCTCATGGACGGATCCAGCATCCACCGAGCTTGGATGGCATCAGGCCTGCGAGCAGGGACCCTGCAAAACGGCTTCCTGGGCCTGCGGGGTCTGTGGGCCCCACCTGTCCAGCCGGCCCTTCTCTCCAGCACAGACTGTGAGGTCACCCGGGCAGCTGCAGCGGCAAGGCCGGCTCCCCGAGCAGCGGCACGGAGCCCCGCCCGGAGCTCGGGCTCTCCTGGTCCACGGCCTCTGGCCTCGATGAGCTGCTGTGACCAGGAGGCTGGAGCAGGATGCCTGACCTTTTCCACCCGCCCAGCCCCTCCGCGTCCATGCGGTCACTCTGCCTTCCCCAGCTCAGCCCCGCCCCCAGCTCTCCCCCACCCCCCCCAGCTCTCCCCCACACCCCCCCAGGTCCCCCTCACCCCCTCCCAGCTCTCCCCCACCCCCTCCTAGCTCTCCCCCGCCCCCCCAGCTCTCCCCCACACCCCCAGCTCTCCCCAGCACCCCCCCAGCT